>NC_056743.1:1298329918-1298582418 GCF_019279795.1 Protopterus annectens | reverse complement strand
TTCCCCAAAAATAATTAACTTTTTTCATCTAACAAAGGTGCAGAAACCCAGAGACTAGCAGTTCTAAACATATCCAAGCAATAAAAACTCTAGGTCCAGGGATGTAATACAAGTTATAAAATGGCATAAAGAGTACAAATATATTTTTTACAACCATGGCCTGCCGATGAGGAAGAAAGTTTTTACCCCTTTAATGTGCAAAACATTCATTTAGCCCCGGAAAACCTTGAACAAATTTATACCAGACCATTTTCTTCAGAAGAATAACTGCAAATTAATGCAGATATTAGACAAGCATCTTTTGTAATTAAAGAGCAGCTGCTTTTAGACTGTGCATATACATATGGCACCCATTCTGCAGCAATTCAAAAGTACTTGAAGTACAATGAAATCTAAACAGAGAGCTATTCTCCTATGCGGTTAATAAAAGTATAATAAAAACGATGGACGACATATTATTTAGCTCTCTCATCTTAAACCATCTTGCTATTTATGGAATGTTAATTAAAAGAGGAGATGAGGTTGTTGGACAAGTGTTGGCCTATGCAGTTGTCTTTTAGAAAGCTGGTTTATTTGGAAATGATGATCTTCAGAATGATATGCCTTAGTGAAAGATTCTTCAATTTTACCTTTTTCTTGCAGGAAATTAGTAACTGGCTAACAAAAAGATTGTATTCTGCAACAAGGCCATCTACTATACGATATTTTTACACCTGTCACTGCAGCACTAGAAATAGCATCACCTGAGTCACAGCAAAGCTTCAATGTATCCATATTGATTTCAACAGTTTTACTGTCAAATCTTTTAACAATATGTCATTTTCTTTGCAGTGTCTTGAAACTGTCCCAAATGGATTAAATAAATGATAGCTCTGACAATCAGTACACTATGATGATATACCCTTTTTCCAAAACTATCTGGCAACTTTGGCTCCATTTCAAAGGTTAGTGTACCAAGAGTGAAGTCCTGGAAGCTGAACGCAAAACTATACTTACTATTTCAGCTGTTGAATTAAAATACAGATCTGTCCTCTTTTCCAAATATTTATACAATAAATTCACAGACTTGGAGATGCAGCCTATGTGTCTGGATTAAAAATGTTTCAATACATCCTCAAAAAGAGTAAACATAAAAACAATCATATACGTAGACTCTGACAATTTGACAATTTGACATAGCATTTTTTTTTTTTTGTTTTAAACGGCTCCATAACAGCCTTGTTAAACAATCCTCCCATATTACTCTGTTTCACCACAAGTGATCGTCTGAAGCAGAGAACCAGAATGAACAAGGTTTCTTCATGGTCAGACTGTATATATGCAAGGTAGTATATATGGGTTGGATAGAAATATTCCCCACTATTAAAAGAGAGGAGAAAGGTTCCCCATTTCTTTTCTTTTTCAGTTCTTCACCTTCAAAGGTACCAGTGAAGGTTCCCTTTTCACAAGCAGAAACCCAGAAATACCTATCTTTCATGGGTTACAGATACAAGTCCTTGTTGCTGTATCAAATTTGTCATCAGAATCTCCTTTGCCAATAGTTTATAACCAAATGAAAATGTACACAATACAGGACATCTAAAATCAGGTTTATGTGTGCCTGTTGCCTTCATTGATACTGTATAAGAATGTTCATCCACAACAGAACAGTCTGGATCTCTTAGGTAATCTACTACCACAATTATCCTTAGTATGTAAAAAATAGGCACTGATGTTGATGCCTGTTTTATTATATAACAGCAATTTCACTGGAGGCTCCTTCGATACCTTTGCACCTTGTACACACCTGCTGATCATCACAGTCCAAGAGCATGGATTCATTCCATCCATCTATAAATACTTTCAACCCTCTTCTTAACCATTTCCTTTACGTTTTTAATCTCACCTCGCTCATTTGGTCTGGTGAAACATTTTTAACATTTTTTTCTTGGATTTCTTCTTCAAAGTTTTAGCCATTATTTTTTTCCAGTAAAATGTTAAGAAATCATGCAGTTTTACTAAGCACCCTCTAAATAACGTCAGAAAACTGAAGTTTAAAAATGTATTTACAACTTGTGTAAACATGTGCCAAGATGGAATAGATTTGGAAAGAAAACTGCAGTCAAGATGATTATTCACTTGTGTGGGTGATACCCAGTATTGGTGTTAGTGTGACTGTGGTGTTTTTCATATATTTATGTTCATAAGTTCATAGGTTGGTACTAGGTTATCAGCCCTAGGGCCTATACAGGCCTAGCTATAACAATTCCCTGGCTATTTCTTCCCACACTATTTACTTCCCTGGACCCCTGTCTAGCAGGGCGACTGACATGATCCCCGGGGTGAATTTCCTTTATCCCATCCAATCGTCAAGGTTCCTTTTGAAGAGGGCCAAAGAGGCACTCTGCTTGACATGTATGGGCAATCTATTCCAGAGTCTGGGGAGTCTCTGGGTCAGGAACCTATCTCTCCAGCATGTTTTGTTTATTGTGATGACAAGGTTTAGATCCCTGGAGTGTGTGGCTCTGAGGGATTGGGATTTCTTTAAGTGTTGCATGTCCAACAGCTCTGGGTTTGACATGGCCTTGTATGTTAAGCAGAGATCGCCTCCGAGTAGACGATATGCAACAGAGTATAGCTGGAGTTTTTTTAAGGTGGTCAGCGTAGGGCATCTGCTTTAGGCCTGTGATTCTTTTAGTGGGGTATTTCTGCGGCCTTTCCAGTTGTTGCAGATGTTTTGAGAGGTACATACCAAACGGGGCGTTGTATTCTATAATGGGTCTAATGAGGGATGAGTACAGTGGAACAATGACCTCCTTTTTTCTGGATGAAAAGCTCTCAGTGATGAGGTGTGCCACATAGAAGGATTTCCTGACTGTTGTGGCGATGTGGTTATCGAAGGTGAGACCACTGTCCACCTGTGTCCCTAAGTCTCTTATCACACTTTCTGTGTTTAGTGTACTACCACCTATATGGTAATTCACGTGTACATGTTTTTTTCCCCAAAGGGGATAACTATACATTTCTTGGCATTGAGCTTGAGCCCATGGCTCTGGCACCAAGCATCTGTTTCTGTAAAGTCCCTTTGTAGAGTATCCACATAATTTGGGGATTCAATAATGGCTCCCAGTTTGCAGTCATCTGCGAACTTTGTTAGCCAGAGTCCCTTAGTGTTGGCCTGTACTTCAGAGAAGTAGATGCCAAACAAGAGCAGTCCCAGGACTGAACCGTGAGATACTCCACTTGTCACTTGTCTGGAGCTGGATTTGGAGTTCGCTACTTTTACAGTGTAGGTTCTATCAGTAAGTCTGTTAGCAACCCATTGGGTGACGTAGGGATTAATGCCCAGCTTATTAAGTTTATCTATGATTCCAGAGTGGGGGATGGTGTCAAAGGCCTTGGCAAGGTCTAGACAGGCTGTGTGGACCACCTTACCCTTGTCCATGGCTCTGGAAACTGATTTGAATTAGTCAATCAGGTTCAGGAGACAAGATCGGCCCTTCACGAACCCAAACTCTGTGGGGTCCAGTGTTTGAAGGTTGCCAATGTCTTTGTTTATAAGTTCCATGATAATACACTCCATGGCCTTGCAGATAAGGCTCATCAGACTGATGGGATGGTAGTTTCTGGGATCCAAGGTGGATCCCCCCTTGTGGAGTGGGATAACTGTAGCTCTGCACTACTCAGTGCGCACGAAACCTGAGGTGAGGCTATGATTAAACATGACACTTAGGTGAGGTGCCAGTTCATTTTGTAGTTCATGAAGTACACAGCCCGAGATGTCATCTGGTCCCATGGATGCTGTATTCTTAGCTTTGGAGAGTGTATTTTTTACCTGTGTGGCCGTTATTACTGGAATTTGGCAATCTTCCAGTATTGAGATGGGCCATTTAGGGGGTGAGAGGGGGGTGAAGTTGGCATTGAATCTATCTGCCAGGATATTATATCCTGGGATCAGTATATTTAATGCCATTCTGTTTTAGCTCAGAGCAGATCTCAGCATTGCCATTTACATTCTTGACATAGTTATAGAATGCCTTGTGGTTCTTTTTGAAATATTTGGCAATTTTATTTTCGTAACTAGCTTTGGGGGATTTTATGAGGGAGCTCAGTTTCTTACTGAGGCTGGTAAGGGAGTTTTTTGTATCCTGGGATTTTCCTTTTTTCTGAAACAGTGTCTTCCTTTTGTTGTAGTGTTTGTTTATGGCAGGGGATCACCAGATTGGCTTCTTTTTTTGGATAAGAGCATCTTGGTTCTATTTGGGATGGCACGATTCATGCATGAGTGGATGTGCTCGTATAGTGCCTTAGTGTAGGATTCAGCAGTTGAACTTTCAGTTCCCATCTGCATGGGTGTCATGAAGTTTGTCACTTCTGACTTGAGTAGCATGAAGTTGGCTTTGGAGAAGTTTTTTATGGAGGTTTCCTTACTGGGGGGTGGGGATGGGATATCGGTGATTAGCTTATGGTCAGACCTGACTAATGAGGGGGTGACCATAGGTGTGGAGCATTGATTTCCCATGTTGGTAATGACTAGGTCTAGGATATTGGAGCCCCTGGTGGGATTATGGATTAGTTGATCCAGGGCGTTGGAATTTATGAATTCCAAGAACCGTTAGGCAAAGGTGTTAGTACACGAGTAGTTTTCCCAGTTAATGGCAGGGTAGTTAAAATCATCCAGTATTAGGGTGCTTGGTTCTATCTTAATATATTCCAGTATGTTTAGAAAGGTATAGTGAGAATCTTGGGGTATGGTAGGGGATCTGTAGCAAGCTACAATTTGGATTGCAGTCTTACCTAGTGTGAGTTGCACCTGGAGAATTTCATACGCACTGTGTTGGGCAACTAGCCTGGTGGTGTGAATATCCTTGGTGAATATTGACACTCCTCCACCTTTAGTGTTTCGGTCCTGGTTTGTTGGCCGAAAGTGTGGTAAGAGTTGTAGCCTGGTATTGCAGGGGTGCTATCTGGAGCCTTGAACCAGGTCTCAGTTACTGCCCAGATATCGATGTTCTCCATTTGTAGGAGTGCCTCAAGAGAGTGCATTTTGAGGTTTACACTTCTAGCATTGAGCAGCATTACCTTCAGATTTTGCATGCTTGTACCTGCTACGGTGGTGGTTTTGTCCTTTGAACTTTGCCTAAAAAAGGCACTATAGGGGTGGCAAGAGCCTTAGCCAGTAACCTGAATCCCAGGGGCAACAGGTGCAGACCATCTCTGGCAAAGCATTGTGGTCTGTCGATCATGTCGTCCCAGGCAGACAGATACTGGATCCCCTTTGAATGACACCAGAAGCTTAGCCAATTGTTGAAGTCAATCATTTTGTCCTTATATTGTGGTATCATTCTGGGTGAAGGCAGGATACTACTCAGGGCTAGGGTCATACCTGCCTGGGCCACATGATCAGAGAGCTCTTCCATGTCTCTTTTCATGTAGTCCAGGGAGGAAGGTCTCAAGTCATTCACTCCAACATGGACAATGAGAGTCATATTTGTATTTGTTGTGGAGCGACTTGAGTGCATGCGTTATGTGGCGGATCCTGGCAACCGACAGGCAGCTGATTGTAATTTTCTCCTTGTTCAACCTGGTGAGTGGGACATCAGTGTGCCAGACTATAGAGTCACCTATGACTAAAGGGGTGGGGGGAGTAAATAAAGGGGTGGGGGTATATGAGATATGAGGTCACAGCCTCCCAGCATATGCGCTTGGTGAATGAAGTTATGAACAGGTGGTGGGTTTTACTGTTTAAAATTTCATTATGGAAGTACATGGCCGGCAAAAGCCAGTTTGTAGAGGTTTACTGTGAGCATCTAGGACACACACTGCCATAGGATGTGAACACAGTCTATGACAGGTACTTGAAAAGAGTGTAGATTACTAGACTCTACATTTCTTTATGCTATCTTGTATTAGAAGCGCTTTGTGATTCATTTAACATTTGGTAACTAGGTGAGAGGACTGGTGTGAAAAAACTTTTCAGCCTCAAATGGAGCCATTTGACAAAGAGTATTTGATGATATAGAAATCCCACAATGCATACAAGTATAAAGGTGTAAATATTTACAGATGTTATAAAAGAAATCAGTAATTCTCAGGGTTATAGGTTTGCAAATATCAGTGGCAAAGCCAGAGGTGGGGGAGTTTTCATATACATAAACAACTGCTGGTGTAATAATGAGATTGCCTTCAGCCATTGCTCAGCAGACATTGAATACCTTATTCCTAAAGGGAATTTGCAGCCATTTATATCACTTCAGTCTATAAACCTCGGAGTGCAAACAATAAAAATGCACTTGCTAGCATGTGCAGGCTATCCTGCAAACTACAAAACAAAAACCCTGAGTGTGTGAATACTATGGTGGGAAATTTTAACCAGGCCAAGCTGAAAACAGTACTACCACACTACTATTAATACTCGAAGCTCTCCTCAGTATGGAGAACATCGATATCTGTGCAGCGACAAACCTGGTTCAAGGCTCCAGAGAGCACCCCAGCACTACCAGGCTATACCTCATATCATGCTTTTTGGCCCCAAAACCCAGACCGAACCACAAAAGGAGGGGGAGTTTCCATATTTATCAAGGATATCCACACCTCCAGGTTAGTGGCATTGCACGAAGTATCGGAGACCATCCATGTGCAACTAACAGTGGGCAAGACTGCTTTTCAGTTTATAGCATCCTAGAGACCACCCTCTCAAAGTCAGGAATCCCACTCGGCTTTCCTGAAAACATTGGAGAACATGAAGAGCTCCGAACACCATTTTATTGGGCGACTTCAACTACCCAAACATTGACTGGGAGCACTACTCAAGCCCCAGCACCTTAGCCCAAAGGTTCCTGGAAATTATAAACTCAAATGCTATGGAACAACTAGTCACCACTCCCACAAGAGGGGACAACATACTAGACCTGATCATTACCAACATGGGGACTCTATGCTCCACACCAGAAGTATATCCCTCATTGGTAAGATCAGACCATAAATTAATTTCACTGGATGTCCACATCCCGACCCCACCCCCAGCCCAGAAAACCACAGTGAAAAACTTCTCAAAAGTGAACTTCTCACTTCTCAAAACTGAAGTGGAATCCTTCAAGGCCCCAGGGCCAGTGGAAACTATGGCCCAAACTGCAGAATCCTATATAAATGCATTCTACGGACATCTCCAGGAATGCATGGATCATGCTATCCCAAACAAAACCAAGACCCAATCATCCAAAGGCAGGCGTCCAGTCTGGTGGACCCCTGCCATAAATAAACTGTACAACAGGAGGAGGAAGCTACTACATGATAGAGCAAAATCCCTAATAGGGAAGGCATCTCTGATCAGTACTAGCAAAAAATTACGATCTCTCATAAAATCCTCCAAGGCCAGCTTCGAGAGAAAAATTGCACAGGACACCAAAGACAATCATAAGGCTTTTTTCAGTTATGTTAGGAACCTGGGATGCAACTCCCAGACTTGTTCTGAGTTGATTCTAAACGACAAAAAATACACTGAACCCACAGACATCGCCAATATCCTGGCAGACAGGTTCAGTGCAAACTTCTCCACCCCCAAAAGAGCAAGTATCTATTCTGGCAGAGGGCTGCCTCCCAAACATCTCTGATGCTCAGGTGAAGGCTGCCCTCTCCAAAGCAAAAAACACCACTTCCATGGGACCAGATGGCGTCCCAGGTTGCGTCCTACATGAACTCCAAGAGCAACTAATCCCTCAAATAAAACAGCTATACAATCTCAGCCTCACTACAGGATATGTGCCCACAGAATGGCGTACAGCAACAGTGGTCCCACTCCACAAAGGTGGAGCCTCTACGGACCCTGGAAACTATCACCCCATAAGCCTGACTAGTTTAGTCTGCAAAGCTATGGAGAGGATCATCATGGAGATCATAAACAAAGACATTGGGGACCTACAGACACTAGATCCTACCCAGTTCGGCTTTGTCAAGGGCAGATCCTGCCTTTTGAACCTGGTTGACTTCTTCGAAACAGTCACCAAAGCCATAGATGAAGGGAAGGTAGTCCACACAGCCTATCTGGACCTTGCAAAGGCATTTGACACAATACCCACTCGGGCATCATAGATAAGCTATCCAGCTTAAATATAAACACCTATGTCACAAGATGGGTCGCAAACTGGCTCAAAGACAGAACCCACAGAGTGAGAGTTGCTGGAGCCATGTCAGACTCGAAACCGGTCACAAGTGGCGCCCCACAGGGTTCTGTCCTGGGACTACTCTTGTTCGGTATATACTTTTCCGAGGTACAGGCAAACATAGGAGGACTATGGCTCACCAAGTTCGCAGACGACTGCAAACTGGGTGCCATAATCGACTCTCCAGCTGACACAAACATCCTTCAAAAAGGTCTCACAGAGACAGATAACTGGTGCCAGCGCCATGGTTTAAAGCTAAATGCCAAAAAATGTATAGTCATACCCTTTGGCAAAAACAATGTGTCCACAAATTACCACATAGGCGGAAACCCATTAAGTACAGAGAAAGTTATTAGGGACCTGGGGACCCAAGTTGATAGCAATCTCTCCTTTGAAAACCACATTGCCAAAGTGGTTAGAAAGACCTTCTACATAGCCCACCTCATCATGAAGGGTTTCACATCTAGATCAAGAGAGGTAATTATGCCCCTTTATTCATCCCTCATCAGGCCCATCATAGAATACAATGCCCCTTTTGGGATGTACCTTGCCTGACACCTGCAGCAATTAGAAAGACCGCAAAAGTATCTCACCAAGAGGATCAAGGGTCTCAAACAGATGCCATATGCTGCTCGGTTAAAAAAACTCCAGCTCTACTCAGTTGCATACCGCCTACTTCGAGGCGATCTATGCCTGACATGCAAAGCTATGTCAAATCCAGAATTAATGGACATGCTCCACCTCAGTAAATCTAAATCCCTTAGAGCCACACGCTCGAGGGACTTGAACCTCAGCACAGAAATAAATAGAACTTGCTGGAGGGACAGGTTCATAACCCAGAGGCTCCCTTCGCTCTGGAATAGAATTCCAGTCCATGTGAGTCTGAGCACCTCACTGAATCTCTTCAAGAAGAATCTTCGATAGGTGGATGGGGGATCGTAGGTTTGTCCCAGGGATTACTCCCGTGTCACTATTAGACAGAGGCACAGTAAACTAAACCTTAAAAAGGGCACAGTATACTCAAATCAAGGGGTGGCGTAAGCCATACAGAATTGGGCTAGGCTTATAATTGCCCTAGGGCAGATAACCTACTGCAGCAATGTGAGATGAAGAACATCCTATAAACTTTGCCACAAGGGGAGCAAATGCATTAAACTAAGTGCATGCAAATGTCAAGCAAGCTTTCAAAGCAGTTTCCCACCAACACCTAAACAGCTCAGATGACAATTCTATCTTGCTGATCCCAGCCTACAAACCCATGTTGCTAACAGGAAAACCTTCCAGGAAACAAGTAAGGATCTGGCCAGTAGGAGCAGTCTCAGCCCTGCAAGACTGCTTTGAAAGCACTGACTGGAACTTATTTGAAGTGGCTACTACCACAGAATGGCATGTAAACCTGGATGAGTACACTAAAACAGCAGTAGGGTATATCACTAAATGTGTCAAGGACATGACCACATTAAAGGACATAACTACAAGGGCAAACCAAAAAACATGGCTCACTAGTGAAGTCTATGAGCTACTGAGAGCACGTAATGCTATCTTGAAGTCTGAAGACAAAGATGCCTTGAAAGTTGCTATGGCCAACCTGAACAGGGGAGTAAGAGCAGCAAAACATGCTCACAAGCTAAAAATACAAAAACTCTTCACAGATCAAAAAGACCCTAGGCAGCTGTGGAAGGGCATCCAGTGCATTACTGATTACAAATCTCCGTCAACACAATGTGTAGATAATACAGACTTTCTAGACAAACTTAACACCTTCTCCAGCAGATTTGAGGAGACAAATACCGCACCAAAGAAATTAGCCATGGACGGGGTTGCCACACCTCTATGTCTCAGC
The DNA here is from genome assembly GCF_019279795.1 of Protopterus annectens. NCBI lineage: Eukaryota > Metazoa > Chordata > Ceratodontiformes > Protopteridae > Protopterus > Protopterus annectens. The sequence goes on along the minus strand of NC_056743.1, from coordinate 1,298,572,434 downwards.
CTGGAGACAGTCTGAAAGAACCTAAGAAAAGTCCACTCAGGTAAGGCAGCAGGTCCTGACATGATTCCGAGTCATCTACTCAAGGACTGTGCAGATCAACTAGCACCTGTCTTCAATGACATCTTCAACGCATCTCTCAGACAGGCTAGTGTGCCAAGATGCTTCATGTCTGCCATCATCACTCCTCTGCCAAAGAAGTCATCCCCAGTGACATCAAATGCTTACCGACTCATCGCACTCACTCCAGTGGTGATGAAATGCTTTGAAAGGATGGTCAAACAGCATATATCATCTTGTATGCCTGCATCTTTTGATCCTTTACAATTTTCTTACAGACCAAATTGCTCCATTGTGGACGCTATACCCCTGGCACTACATCACACCTTGAGCCATCTTGAAGACAAAAATTGCTACTTACGTATGCTGTTCATAGATGTCAGCTCAACCTTCAACACTAATACCGCAGCAGATGTTGTCTAAACTGAGTCAACTAGGCATAGAAAATACACTCTGCAACTGGATCCTAGACTTTGACTGACAGACCACAAACTGAGTTGGCAAGAAGCACTCACGACGCATCACCTTGAATACAGGGGTCCCACAAGGTTGTGCATTAGGTTCACTACTTTTCACAATACTGACCCATGACTGCTTTGCAAAACATCAGACAAATCACATCATCAAGTCTGCCGATGATACCACTGTGATCGTCTCATCAGGAATGACAATGAAGGGGCATACAGAGAGGAAGTGAATCAACTCACCAGATGGTGCAACAACAACAATCTAGCACTAAATGCTGGCAAAAAAAGAAACCATTGTGGACTTCAGGAGGAAGCAAGGGTCCCAGAGACCTATCGCCATCAGTGGTATAAAAGTTGAAAGAGTAAAAAGCACCAAATTCCTTGAGGTGCACATCTCAGATGACTTAAGCTGAGCAAGAAACACCTCCAGCCTTCTAAAGAGAGCCCAACGTCTCCACTTCCTTTAGAGACTACACAGAGCACCCCCCCCCACATCCTCATGACCTTCTACAGGGCCACTATCAAAAGCATACTAACAACATCATAGTCTGGTATGGAAACTGTTCATACACTGATTGTAAAGCATTAGAGAAGGTTGTAAAGCAGGCCAAGAAAACACATGATTAATCTCCCAGTTCTTACAGGACCTTTACTCTTGCAGATACTATGGCAAGGTCGTAAAACTGATAAGGGACAAGTATCATCCTGCACATGGACTGTTCCACCTCCCTTCTTCAGGGAAATGATACAGAAGCATCAGGGTAGAACATCAAGATTGAAAAAGAAGTTATGGCTTACCATAACATTCCATCTGTGTTGTAGATCTTTATTCATTCATTAATGTTAGGACTTCGGTTCTGTCCTTGGAACTGAAACGGCCATTACCAAGCTCACACCAGCCAAAAACTCTCAGCTAAGACCTACCCACAATGCCCCTTTCACAGTCTCTTCAGATCGAGTTTGTACAGTATAGAAGTAATAATAGTGGTAGTAGGAGGCTCTGTCTGAGCAGATACCTTAACTAATAGGGAAATCCTAAAGTCCACCAGGAGTCCAGGCAGGGTGAAGGAGGCCGGGAAGTAATGAATGAATAAAGATCTACAACACAGATGGAATGTTATGGTATATGGGACATAACTTCTTTATCTGATGTTGTAAATCTTTATTCATTTCTTACTATTAGGACTGAGTCCCCAGCTCCTTGAGTCCTGGGTGGACCTAAGGAAGGACATTCCTGATCACCATAGATTCAAAAGATTCTCATCCCCTGGAGGCCAATTCCAATTTATAATGAGTGATAAAGGTATGAGGTCTTGCCCAAGTGGCTGCTGCGCTGATATCATCCACAGAGGCTCTGGAATTAAAAGCCACTGAAGTAGCCATCGATCTAGTAAAGAAGATAAAGTAATTTTGGAAACAGGATTCTGGGTCCTGTAAAGGCCACAAACAATTGATCCGTTTTTCTGAAAGTTTGGTTTTGTCCAAGTAGAAATGAAGCTGCCTATGAACATCAAGGGTATGCAGAAGGTATTCCCCTCTATTTGAATGGCGAGGAAAGAAAACCGGTAGGTCAACAGACTGAGTAATGGAAGAAACAGAAATGAACTTGGGCAAAAAGGAGGGGTCAGTACATAGGGACACTTTCCCTATGAAAAATCAAGTAAAGTCTCTTGAAACTACAGGCCTGCAACTCAGATACTCTTCTCGCTGAGGTAAGGGCTACTAGAAGTAGAGTTTTCCAAGACAAAATATTTTATATCACAGGAATTAGAGGACTTGTTAATGACTGAAGCACCAAAGTCAAGTCCCATGGCTCTATAGGAGGCTTGACAGGAGGTTTAATATTTAATACTCCTTTCATGAACGTTTTGTACAGTCGGTGTGACATAACAGATGAATTGCCAATTCCATTGTGAAAATTTGCAATAGCTGCTAAATGCACTGTAATTGTTGATGCTGAAGCTCCTGCGTGCAAACAGGGTAGTGAGGTATTGTAGAATCTTCTAAATTGGCATGGAAAAGGGGTCTATGTTATGTTCTTTGGCCCATCTAGAAAACCTAGTCCACTTACTGGAATACATTTTTCTGGTGGAAGGTTTGTGAGAAGTCAGAAGGATCTCGGGAACAGGGGATGAAATATCAGGTACCCTGGTAATCATCGTAAGTGGAGAAACCAAGCTGTGAGCTTGAGGCTTTGGAGATTGGGGTGAATCAGTCCCCGAGGATGAGACAGCAGACCTTGGGATTGACCCAGGATCCACGGGCTGTGAATCAGGTGAGGCCATACGAAAGGGAACCGGACTTGACGGGGCCAATAAGGGGCAATGAGGATCACACTGCTTCTCAACCTTTGAGCTTTCTGAAGGAATTTTGGGATGAGAGGAAATGGGGGAAAGGCATACAGTAGACTCGGGGGCCAATCATGCATCACAGCATCCCTTGGTGACTCCCCCTGAGGGGGGATCAGGGCAAAATAGCTTCTGCATTTATTGTTTAGGGGAGAAGCAAACAGTTCGCAGCAAGGCCTGCCCCAATGGTGGAAAATCTGATCCTCTATTATAGGATTGAGGGACCACTCTTGAGGCATCAAAATGTTCCTGCTCAGATTGTCCGCAATAAGATTGGAAATCCTAGGAATGTGCATTGCTATGAAAAAGCAGTTGGAAGCCAACGCCCAATGCCAAATTATTATGGCTTCCCGACACAGGGGGTAAGACCTGGTTCTGTCTTATTTGTTGATGTACCAGACGACTGACATGTTGTCCGACTGCACTGCAATGATCCCGAAAGAAAGGGCTGTGTGGAAAGCTTGCAATGCCAAGAGAACTGCCCTCAATTCCACAACATTTATGTGCAAATTGGCCTCCATGTGGGACCAGGTACCTTGGACTATCTTTCCCTGGAAATTCTCCCCCACCCTAACAGGGGAGCATCTGTGGTCACTGTGGCCCTGAGCTGGGGAAGACAGAATGTTCGACACCAAAGAATTGATTCTGGTGTCATCCACCAAAGCATTTGTTTCTTGCAAATATCTGTAAGGCGTATCATGTGGTTGAGTGGGTGAGTGAAAATCAACCATTGTGATGAAAGGACCATTGCAATAGTCTCATGTGCAACCTCGCCAGTGGTACTAAAGTAATGGTTGCTGCCATAGAGCCCAATAGTTGTAGTACAAGGCATGCTGGTACAAATGTTTGTGGGAGGAGGGCTTTAATATGGTTTCTTATTTTTGAAAGCCTGTGAGGAGGAAGGGAAGCTTGACAGGACATTGTGTCGAAGATCGCTCCAATGAAATCCAGTGCTCTTGTCGGAGACATGTGTGATTTGTCCATGTTGATCGTGATACCCAGGCGAAGAGCAAGGCCATGAGAGTAAGACAGACTGAGAATGAGAAGATTCCTGGTCGGGACGGTAAGGAACCAATCGTCTAGATATGGAAACACCTGGAATCCTTGTAGTCGGAGATGAGCTACTACGACTGCCATGCATTTGGTGAACACTCTGGGGGCTGTCAAGAGACCAAAGGGCAGCACCCTGAACTAATAATGATAGACTCCCAGCCGGAAGCAGAGAAATCTCCGGGAGCATTTGTCCATTTTTATGTGGTAATACGTGTCCTGGAGGTCTATGGAGCACATCCTGTTGTCCTTATCCAGAAAGGGGAGAATGGACTATACTGTGACCATCGGGAATTTTTGAGGTTTGATGAATTTGTTTAGTAAACTGAGATCCAGGATTGGTCTCCAGTCCCCTGTCTTTTTTGGCACTAAAAAGAACCTCGAGTAAAAGATTGGTCTGGTGGGACTGGTTGGATGATTCTTTTTCTTAGCAGCTTTTCGATTTCTAAGGCTGCAACCTCCCTCTGACCGGGTGGGACATCAGGGATTGGTTTTACGGGTCTGGGAGTGAGGTCGAAATGGATATGATAGCCTCTGGATATTATCCTCTGAACCCATGCATCCATTGTTATGAGTTGCCAGGCCTGTAGGTGCAGGGAAACTTGACCCCATACTGCTTCCAGAGGAAAGCAATCAGGCTGTTCAGGAGTGCTGGAAGAGTCTGCCAGAGAAGGCATCTCTAGCGTCCTGGTTACGTGGACCCCCCTCCGCTGCAAAAGGGGCATCTTCCAGATGAGTTGCCCCTTCTGCCCTGGGGGAGATTGCTCATCACGAGTGTCACGAAAAGATCCTTGGAACTTCTTGAACCACAATTTTCCTCCCCTCTGATTCCTGGAGTAGGACTTCTTGGGGGTGGAAAAACATATGCCCATAGCAGACAAGGTCTTTCCGTCATTCTCACTACATGAAAGATTCTCTCTTACTTTGGGACCAAAAAGGGAAGCTTCGTCAACAGGGGCATTGGCAAAGGAAGATTTAAAGGGGTCTGCAAAGTCACACAAACGCATCCAAGCATGCCATCTCATAACAATACCCAATGCGGCTGTTCGAGCTGCCCCTGCGGTAGTATGAGAAATCAAGCGCATCGAGGAGTTTGAGATGGATTCCAAGGTAGTTAGCCGACAGGCAACAGTGCACGCACCTCCTCAGGCAGTACCAGCACCAAAGAGGCAGACATTATTGAAATTAGGTCTCTTTGTAGGCGAGCAAAGTGTGCCAGGTAATTCAGTGACCAGATGGCAAAGGTCGCTGAAGTGTAGGTCTGCTTCCCCAGTCTGTCCATAGCCCGAGACTCCCTGTTTGGGGGATGAACAGTGGAACTATCTTCCACCAGTTCGTTCTTGGTGGCCACCGCCACCAACATGGAATCGATCATCAGTTGTTTGGACCAATTGGGATGGTCTTCCAGGGGTGGAGAAAATTTTATCTGCCTTCAGGGGGACAGATTCTATGTTGCCCAGAGTCTTCCAGGCATGCTGCACAATAAGATGAATGAGCTCATCTGCAGGTGGGGTCACCCAGAAAGTAGATGGCCAAGCACGGAAAGCCTACAAGAACACTGATTTCTCTGAAGGGTTGGAGGGCTTCCAGTCTCTCCTCTGCTTGAGGATCTCGAGAATGTCTCAAAATGAGATTTCTGGGGGACCCTTCTCCCTCATCGCAATCAGTGTCTTCAGTGATGGATTCCTCAGGGGAATTGAGATGCTCCCTCTTGTAAAGTTTCTTCCAGGGTGGCTCCCCGTGGGATCTTCTGAGAAGGACTCCAGAGAAAGGGTTCTCTTGAAGGACAGGTCTTGTGGCTCCCATGCTCAAGGTTCCAGAGTAGGAGGGTGAGACAACTGCTAGCTAGAGGGGGGTTCTGATGCCAATGGTGTCAACTGCGAGCCTGTTGAAGCAAGGACCCTCTCCATCACCTGGAAAGCAGGCCCACCCGAGGAGGGATGGGAAGCCGGAACTGAAAGTGACAGCCTCGGAAGTGGGGTCACACCACACCCAGAGGTGCCCGGCTCCAGATGGAGAGCTACGAGAGGACCGGCATCTGCTGGGAGAGCAGTGGCCATAGATGGCACCACAGAAAAAAATTGGCAGTGAACTAGGTGCCACCGTGCTGACAGCCCAATCACTGCTCCAAGAGTGCCCAGCGCCAAGAGTAATTGGTGCTGACAGGAAGCCTCTGCTGTTGGCACTGAGACAGTAGGTACCGGGATGGCCATCGATACCAAAGTCTCCGAAACCTGGATGGAGGTCAGAGGAGGATACACAGGAGGATACGCCATGAAAGCTTCCACTCCAAGGAGGAGGGAAGACCTGGTCTGGGTGGTTAATCCTCTAGTAGCCAGAAGCTGGTCCACAACCCTCACTACATCCTGTTCCAAAAGACTTTTGGTGGATCTGAAGGATACTGCTGATGGGGAGTCTGGTCTCTCAAGAAAGGGACTAAATTGCTGTCCCAAAAAGGGGCCATAAGAAGGAGAATATCTAGTTCTGGGAAGGTGCTCAACCTTCAGAACTGAAGAAGCAATTACCAAAGGAGCCGTGTAAGACATCGGCACTGTGGCCGGGGAAGATCCTGATGCAGGTACAGTAGTTGCGGCCTGTGTCACAAAAAGTCAGCACCATGGGGGATGGTGCCAAGGTCGGTACAGTGGAAGGAGTCTGAGTCAAAATCAAAGGTGGCACCAAGGGAGAAGACAGGGACCCTGGTGCTGAAACAGTCTGCACAAATGGCGCGGGAGAAGCCCGGTGTTGACTCGGTCTCGGGGAGGACGGGGATGTCGGAACACAAAGACTCTGTTTCTCCTTATGTCTTTTAACGTCTTTATGCTTAGGAGGTGGTGAGACCTTAATCCCAGAAAGAACCTCTGCAAAGGTTGATTTTAGCATACCCTTAAGGATAAGTTTGTTCTTGCATTCGGCCAACGTAGGCTGCTGAAGCTAGAACAAATGTTGCAAGAAACATTAAGGTGGTCAACGGCCAAACCATAAACACACCGGGCATGACTGCCAGAATTGGGCAACTTACGCCCACACTTATCACATTGTTTGAAACCAAGCTTGGTCTTATCCGTCATAATACACAGTATAACCACACAACAAACTATAACAACAAGATGTGAAAGAAACCACTTTTGTTTTTGTACAGATAACAGGAAAGGGTACCAATAATGGTAATAAGAAATACCAAAAGGTAAGAGAAGAAGTAGTACCAACGATGGTACGAAAGAACTTCCAAGGTAGTGGGTAGGGCTTAGTCAAGAAAGAACAAAGTAGAGATAGGAAATAACTTTAGACGACAAATAACTGTCTTACAAAATAATAGAGAGTCGAAAAAAAAAACACAAAAAAGCTAACACTTAGCTAAGAGAAGGCTTGACACGTCTGACGAGGAACATGGCAAATGAGATCTGGAGAGACTATGACAGGGGCATTATGGGTAGGTCTTAGCAGAGAGTTTTGGGTTGGAGCAAGCTTGGTAATGGCCGTGTTGGTTCCAAGGACGGAAGTGAAGTCTTAACAGCAATGAATGAATAAAGATTTACAACATCAGATTGATAGCTTCTTTCCACAAGTGATCAGACTGTTGAACAACTAACCTTAATAATGTCAACATTCCCTCAGTTCATGAGAACATCATAAGTACAATATGACTGACTTACTGTCATAGAATTAAATAATTCTTTTTATCTAAGTTGTATAATCTGAACTAAATTATTATTCGCACAAGTACAGGAAGTGTGAATTATGCTATGCTGTTATCCTATCTTAAAAATGATGGTGGGTAAGTTATCTGTGTGTGTATTTATATCTGTACTGTCTATAATTTCTTCCATTATATGCTTCCTTCACCCTCTTGTGAAAACTGTTTTCAATGCACATATGCTGAAGCAATGAAATTTCATCCAGTGATACATTGCATTTGTTGATCTGAATGACAAAGTTTATTTTGACATTGACCTGTACACTGTTGCTGATCATAAGTGTCTAAAAGCATGGAGTCCTTTCTTCTGTGTTCACATTAAGCTCTCTTTCATATAATTTCCGTTATTTTCTCAAACTTAAGTGGCTTTGTTAGGTAAGTTTTTATATGTCTTCAACTAAAGATGACTTCAATGCTTTTATCACTCTAATCTTGAAAATGTCTACACTTAGATTTAAAGATTGAAAGTGTAAAATACATCAATACACACACATGCACACACATACGTGCATGCACATGCACGCAAGCACACACACACACACACATATATATATATATATATATATATACAGATGTACAAAAAAAGAAAGTGTGAGCCATTATGCAGCAGTTGTGGTGTTAATAGCATTCAGTAATAGCGAGAAAGGACAGTTGTGCAAGTGAATTTACCATACCAGTACATGTCTGAATGATTCCTGCTACAGTAGTCTATGCTACATGGGTTATATCCTGCATGGGATATAACTGCCAGTCAGCTTTTAAAGCTTCAGGCACCCAAACTGTTAGACAGCTCAAGTTGAGTAGATTAAAAGATAGGCTTGGGCACCAAGTCAACCCTTTCATGCCAACTGAGAGAAGGAGGCTAAACCCTGAGTGGACATTAGTAAGGAAAGCAAAATACACATGTCCATGACCTTACCCCCCCCCCCCCCAAAGAAAAATACTAGAAAAAACGAGGGGGTGGAAGGAGGCACTGATAATTCAAACATCTACTGCTATGGTAAACTTAGTTAAAAAACTGTACTGCGTTCTTCATATTGACCAATGCTGCAGTAGCCTGAGCAATATGGGAAGACTACTACAGCTTAGAATGATTAAGAGGTGGAAGAAGGGTCTAGAAGCCCATGGAGAATAATTTTAGCAAGCCTGTCCTAAACATGGAAAAGAAATCTTGTTTATTGTGGTTTCCAAACTGATGCACAGAGGACCAAGTTTATTTATTTATTTATTTTACATTTGTTTAATGGGAAATTCCGATTGAGTGAAACCCATTTTCAGCTGAAGCCCAGGGAGAAAAGCTTCACATACAATCAACAAGTGTAAGAAGGACAAATAAAAGGTTACAATTACATATGTAGATAAAGATAAAATACATACAATTAGTTATATATAATACATATTAGTCACTCTTCCCCTATTGCAATCATGAGTACAGATTAGCAAAGCAAAAAAGCATTCAACACACATAAATCATTGTACAGTGACTTTTCAGCTAGAAATGTTCTGAGCAATATATCTGATAGCCAGTTTATAGTATTTTGAAATTACAAAAAGAGAAAATGAGATTTTTTGATTACCAAGGATTGGAGGCGATATAGGGGTGGGTGTGTAAGACAGTAAGGAATGGTGACATGTAGGGATGTTAGTGTACTAGATGTAGAGGTTAGTTTTCACAGATATAGCTTATGTGAGATAGTAACATCTATTGTAGAAAGACTAAGCTAACCTGGACTGTTACATGAGCAGAGCCATGCACTGCTTAAAATGGGTTTTAAGTAACTTTTTAAAATGAACAATGTTAGAAGTGTATCTCATGGTTAGAGGGAGCGAGTCCCAGATTTTTGCTATTTGACTGGAAAAAAGAGAGTCGCGAGCAGTATTCTTGGCTTTGTTAACTTTTAACAGAGATGTACTAGTGGACCATAATACTAGATTATTCAAATAAGGTTCAATTATGTTTTGGAGAACCAGGCTTTTTTCTGGCTGGTAAAGTAGTTTTTGAGCAGTTATCAGCTGATTATAAGTTAGTAGCTGTGGTATCTCCAGCCAGGAAAGTTGTTTCAAGACTAGACAGTGGTGTGTTCGACAGAAAAGTCTGTAGCAAATTTGCTGCTTCTAAAATACTTCAAAAGTCCAGGGCTTTCTGACTTCCAGGATGTCTGCACACTGATCAACAGCTGTACTTCAGCTCTGTCAGAGTGAAAAAGAAACTGAGACACTAGCCAGTGATACTGTAAGCCTCAGTAAAGTTCAGTCACTGGATAGTAAGTACACTGCCTGGATACCTGCAAAGAAGAAATTAAGAACGTCTAAAAGAAAATCAATTAGAAAAGATGAAGAGTAAACAGTTACTGGGAAGAATCTGGCAGCTGTTTAGCAAAAAGCAGTTCAAGTTCCAGCTTTGTTGCAAGACACTGGCTTCCCATAATTTAGAGGAATAAGTAAGTCAAATGTGCTCAGAGATGATTAAAATAGATGAAACACTGAAGGAGTAAATCAACTCAAATAACAAAAGGCTGCAAAATGGAAGAAGCTTTAAACAGATACTCAGATGAGCTAATAAAACTGCAAAAATCAGAGGTCAAATTGAAGAAAAGGTGCTGACTGAGCCTGCTCAAGAAGACATTCCATAAAATGGTATAATTAGAGGACAGAGCACATAAGGAAAATTTGAGATTTTCTTTTGTACCAGAGAACCTAGAAGGAACAGACTGCATTCATTTTACTAAGGCACAAATAAGCAAATGGACTGGTATTCCACAAAAGGAACTGTTAACTGAAAAGTCACACATTGTGTATAGTCTAAATCTGGCCATAAGAAGCCAAGACCTATATGAGTAAAAATGCAAACCTACCAGCAGAAAAAGCTGATTCTGACAAAACTGTGGCTAAAGGGCAAAGTATAAAAAGTTGAAAACAGAATATTTGTGGAAAATGATTATTCACTGTACATCATGCAGAAGAAAAACAAATTGATTCCGGTAATCAGGTAATGTTGAGAGGCACGTGTGAGGTTCAAGCTACTGTATCCAGCTGCCATCAGAATATTTTTTTCCCTGGAAGATCAAAATCATTTTTTTGATGCAGAACTGGGTAAAGAGGAAATGCAAAAGTTTCTTCAACAAAAAAAAAAAAATGAGCCATCAAGCAGAAGGGGACTCTCCTTTTCATTCATCTGATAATAAAGCACACTGAGAGATGTTGCCAGTAAAACCTTTTCCACTGTTCCAAAGGAAAATGCTTGAGACTCAGAAAAGCACAGGAGTTCACCAGAAAAATCAGAAGTATCGTGGAACTGAACTGGAATATGAAGTTGGGAGATGGAGATGAACAGGAAGACGACAAGCAATATAGAAATTAGTGAATAATTTTGAGACCTGCAAAGCATCAATCACATTTGTGAAATACTGCTGTGTAGGGGTGTGATTATAGGAAGTACTGCCAGCCATGCAAGAAGTATTAGGGCAGTGGATGTGTAACCTATGCCAGCACAGCTAGCTGGAATTTTGTCAATGATTATATGTCATTTGTGTATCAAACTGATTTGTACAGATGCTTGTGCTGAAAATGTATCTGTGAGGTGTGCTTGTGTTAAATTGTCAACAGTGCACCCTGCTGGAAGGAAAATAAATACACATGTATGACTTTAAATTAATTAAATGTATATGTTTTTAATAGAGGACTGGAAGAGATGAGGTTAATCACAAACTTTAAAATATATCTGAAATTAAATTACTTTATGGGTTAAGCCATAAAGATGTTATCTCACAGTTTTGAATGGAGACAGAGACACACTGTGTTAGAGAATAGGTTGTAGCTCCTGTATGAAAAGTGGAATAGTTTTATAGTTTTATGACTTCCAGTAGTTCTGCACCACATTTGAGCAATGCTTGATTTGTGTGTTTGGTAACACACAGGTCCTAAAATCCTGTCAGCTTATAGTAATGGGTGATAGTGTGGGGAAACAGTCAGATGACTACATGTGTGTGATGTCATTCTCTAAGCCAGAAATATTTAGATATTAGTAGGAGACTGTTCTCAGCATTCTGTATTCTGTCTTGGCTCTAACAAGGACCACTCATCCACCTTATCTTGCCTTGCTCTATTCAGTAAGTAGGAACAGCAATTATCTTTAGTTTTCTCAGGAAAATATAGTGAGATTAGAAGTACTGTTTTTCTGTATCTGTGTGACTCTATTCATCTGTGTTATTTTAATTTTTCCTGAGATTGAAACTCTGGTGTTTACAATAAATACATATTTAGTATTTTCATGTTATTTTATTATTTATTATTAAATATATTTAAATTTTCCATTGTGGCTGATCTGTTTTTAGAAAATATTTAAGTTCTGAGAGTATTTGTATATATTTATTTGGTGATAACTCTGGCCACTCCTGAAAGCCTTGCTGTTTGGTCAACATTACTATTTGTAATAATATAAATTTTAGTAAAGTATAATTGGACACCCTTTTATGAGCCTTATAGTAACGGATTGGTAGCAGTGAAACTACCTTATAGTCTGGACAGCAGGTGTAACAGTTAGTAAATCTGTGCCAGCCTTTCCCAGGTGAGTGCGCATGAAAATTAAATCTCAGAGAGTGTGTGTGTGTGTGTGTGTGTGTGTGTGTGATTGTGTGTGTGCGCGTGTATGTGCACGTGTGTGTGTGTGTGTGTGTGTGTGTGTGTGTGTGTCAGCTACTTGGAGCAAGAACATGAAGCATGGGTTTCACAGAAAGGGTACTGGAGGATGTGGCTTGGACACTCAGCTGAGGACCTAATCCTACAACTGTGCCAGTGTGGAGCCTTACTGGGGACCTGGGGGGAGACAAAGAAACCCAGACCCTGGGATGAATGTATTCCCTGTGTGTCTTAAGGGAAATTGTGCTTGATGCAGTGAGGTCTGTATCTGGAAACACTGAGTGTATCCCATTTGTATTCCAAGTGAACATCCCTCTCCAGTGTCAGTGGTGAGAATTCAGGTTCCTTGATTACTGGCCCAGAGTGGAGATGTCACCTACAACTGCAAGTACCTTGCCAAAAAGTAAGGGAGAACAGCTCTTGTACTACACCAAGAAAGCACTTAACTAAGCATGTCCAGGGTTAGCTTCCGGTGATTTCTCCTGCCCACTTGGTAAATCTGGGCATACTGGAGCAATGCAGCAATTGCCTCATGTATAGACAACCCTCTCCTCCTACCACCAAACACTACAACCTGCGAGAGATGCACTTACAAAGCCAAACTGGAAGCAAGGCTCTCTCCAGCCAAGATTGTGCTAAACAGTCAAGAGGAGAAGGTTAACAACCACACAACTCAAACACACAGTCCTTTCAAAACTCACACCAGCAAAACCCACACATAGCAACCCACATATGTGGAAGCTCTTAACATTAACCTGCCCAAGCAACAAGGACCTACAAAGCTGGAACACAAACAAACACCACAACCAAACACAACCAAAGTGTCACATAGCTCACAACACCAGTGTGCCACCCAACAGCAGCCCCTAAGGCAAGACAATGTACCCCACACTTTAGTCATAGGTGACTCTATAGTCAGGCACACTGATGTCCCATTCACAAGGCTGAGCAAGGAGAAAATTACAGTTAGTTGCTTGTCGGGTGCCAGGATCTGCCACATAATGCATGCACTCAAGTCACTCCACAACAAGTACAAATATAACTCTGTCATTGTCCATGTTGGAGTGAATGACTTGAGACATACCTCCCTGGACTACATGAAAAGAGACACGGAAAAGCTCTCAGATCATGTAGCCCAGGCAGGTATGACCCTAGCCCTGAGTAGCATCCTGCCATCGCCCAGAATGATACCACAGTATAAGGACAAAATGATTGACTTCAATAATTGGCTAAGCTTCTGGTGTCATTCAAAGGGGATCCAGTATCTGTCTGGCTGGGACGACATGATCGACAAACCACAATGCTTTTCAAGAGATGGTTTGCACCCGTCGCCCCTGGGATTCAGGTTACTGGCTAAGGCTCTTGCCACCCCTATAGTGCCTTTTTTTTAGGCAAGGTCGGGTAACAAGCAAGCAAAATCTGAAGGTAATGCTACTCAATGCTAGAAATCTAAACCTCAAGATGCATTCTCTCGAGACTCTCCTAAAAATGGAGAACATTGATATCTGTACAGTAACTGAGACCTGGTTCAAAGCTCCAGAGAGTACCCCTGCAATACCAGGCTACAACTCATACCACACTTTATGGCCACTAAACCAGGACTGAAACACTAAAGGTGGAGGAGTGTCCATATTCACCAAGGATATTCACACCTCCAGGCTGATTGCCCAACATAATGCATCTGACATTCTCCAGGTGCAACTAACACCAGGTAAGACTGCAATATAAACTGTAGTTTGCTACAGATCCCCCACCATGCCCCAAGATTCTCACTACACCTTTCTAAACATACTGGAAAATATTAAGATACAACCAAACACCCTAATACTGGATGATTTCAACTACCCTGCCATTAACTGGGAAAACTACTCCTGTACCAACATCTTTGCTCAACCGTTCTTGGAATTCATAAATTCCAACGCCCTAGAGCAACAAATTTACAGTCCCCACCAAGGGTACCAATAGTCTAGACCTGGTCATTACCAACATAGGAGATTGATGGTCCACACCAGTGGTCACCCCCTCGGTCAGATCAGACCATAAGCTAATCACCCTTGACATCCACATTCCACCCCCACCCCCCCTTTAAGTAAACCTCCATAAAAAACTTCTCCAAAGCCTACTTCATACTTCTTAAGTCAGAAGTAACAAACTTCATGACACCCATGCAGATGGGAACTGGAAGTTCAACTGCGGAATCCTACACTAAGGTGCTGTACGAGCACATTCACTCATGCATGGACCGAGCCATCCCAAATAGAACCACGACGCTGTCCTCTATATACAAAAAAAAAAAAAAAAAAAAAAAGGAAGCCAATCTGGTGGTCCCCTGCCATAAACAAGCTGTACAACAGAAGGAAGAAACTGTTGCAGAAAAGAGGAAGAACCCAGGATTCAAAAAACTCCCTCACTAGCCTCAGTAGAAAGCTGAGATCCCTCATAAAATCTTTGAAAGCTAGTTATGAAAACAAAATTGGCAAAGATTCCAAAGACAACCACAAGGCATTCTATAGTTATGTCAAGAATCTAAATGGCAATACTCAGATCTGCTCTGAGCTAAAGCAGAATGGCACAAGACATACTGATCCCAAGGATATTGTCAATATCCTGGCAGATAGATTCAGTTCCAACTTCACCCCCCTGTCACCCCTTAAAGAGCCCATCTCGATACGAAAGAATGCCAAATTCCAGTAATCACAGCCACTCAAGTAAAAAAACACTCTCCAAAGCCACGAATGCAGCATCCATGGGACCAGACAACATTCCGGGCTGTGTACTGCATGAACTACAAAATGAACTGGCACCTTACCTGTGTGGCATGTTTAATCATAGCCTCACCTCAGGCTTCGTCCCCACAGAGTGGCGCACAGCTACATTCATCCCACTCCACAAGGGGGGATCCACTTTGGATCCTGGGAACCACTGTCCCATCAGTCTGATGAGCCTGATCTGCAAGGCCATGGAATGTATTATCATGGAACTTATAAACAAAGACATTGGCAACCTTTAAACACTGGACCCCACCCAGTCTGGGTTCGTGAAGGGCCGATCTTGCCTTCTGAACCTGATCAACTTCATCGAATCAGTCTCCAGAGCTGTGGACAAGGGTAAGATGGTTCACACAGCCTTACTTGGACCTCGCCAAGGCTTTCGACACCATCTCCCACTCTGGAATCATAGATAAATTTACTAAGTTGGGCATTAATCCCTATATCACTCGATGGGCTGCAAACTGGCTTACTGACAGAACACACACTGTAAAAGTAGCAGACTCCAAATCTAGCTCCAGACATGTGGTGTACCACAGGGTTCTGTCCTGGGACCACTCTTGTTTGGCATCTACTTCTCTGAAGTACAGGTTAACAATAAGGGACTCTGCTTTACAAAGTTCGCAGATGACTGCAAGCTGGGAGCCATTATTGAATCCCC
The DNA here is from genome assembly GCF_019279795.1 of Protopterus annectens. Classification (NCBI taxonomy): domain Eukaryota; kingdom Metazoa; phylum Chordata; order Ceratodontiformes; family Protopteridae; genus Protopterus; species Protopterus annectens. The sequence goes on along the minus strand of NC_056743.1, from coordinate 1,298,556,748 downwards.
AAATGATGTGTATATACTACAAAAGGGCCTTACTGAAACAGATGCCTGGTGAGAGACATGGGCTCAAGCTAAATGCCAAAAAAATGTATAGTTTTCCCCTTTGGGGAAAACCACGTACCTGTGAACTACCACATACGTGGCACTACACTAAACACCGAAAGTGTGATAAGAGACCTAGGGACACAGGTGGACAGTGGTCTCACCTTTGATAACCACATAGCCACAACAGTTAGAAAATCCTTCTACATGGCACACCTCATCACTAAGGATTTTTCATCCAGAAAAAAGGAGGTCATTGTCCCTCTGTACTCATCCCTCATTAGCCCCATTATAGAATGCAATGCCCCATTTGGTAAGTACCTCACAAGACATCTGCAACAACTAGAAAGGCCGCAGAAATACCTCACAAAAAGAATCACAGGCCTAAAGCAGATGCCTTATGCTGACCATATAAAGAAACTGCAGCTATACTCTATTGCATATTGCCTACTCAGAGGCGATCTCTGCCTAACATACAAGGCCATGTCAAACCCAGAGTTGTTGGACATGCTACACTTAGAAATCCCAATCCCTCCGAGCCACATGCTCCAGGGATCTAAACCTTGTCATCACAATGAACAGAACATGCTGGAGGGATAGGTTCCTGACCAAGAGACTCCCCATACTCTGGAATAGGCTACCCTTACATGTCAGGCAGAGCGCCTCAATGGCCCTCTTTCAAGAGGAACCTTGGCGATTTGATGGGAGATCGGAAATTCACCCGGGGGAATCACATCAGTAACCCTGCTAGACAGGGGTCCAGGAAAAGTAAATCTTTGTGGGAAGCAATAGCCAGGGAATCGTTATGGCTAGGCTTTTATAAGCCCTAAGGCCGAAAGCCTAGTACCTACCTATGAACCTGTGAATAAGTGGAAAGAGTTTAGTTTGTTTTGAGGGACTCTGAGGGAAGAGGAAGGAAAAGGGTAAAACATTTTCTTTTCTATGAAACTTTTCCAAATATATATTCCACTTTATAGTAAAGTATTTCTAGTTAGTCTTGTATGTGATAAATTTATTAAAGTAAACATATGAATTTTTTTCTTCTTCTTCTCTTTCTTTCTTCTTTTTTTGGTATTAAGAAACGTAGACATTACAGTACAAAAAAAGAAAAGCCAGACCAAAGCATGCTTAAGTTATTAGGCTATAACCTTTGGTTACTGAGATGTGGGATGGGGTAAAAGCACACAGATCATAATAAATGCAGTGCTGATTTGTTTTCTCTTACTTTTGCAAAAGTGAATTTCTGCATTAAGACCCTGACAATCTAATAAACTGTAAGTGGAAACAAGTAAATCTGGAAACACAGACTATAATGAAGTCTTCTTTTAGCAATAAACGTTTCAGCTTGTCTGTCAAACTGCAACAGAGGACTACATTTTCCTTTTTTTCTATTATATTTCATGGAGCTAAGCTGATAATAAGGCAATGAAAGAGAGAACACTGTCTTCTTCAAGAATAAAGTTAATGATTTCTGAAAGTATTCAAGTATTTTTCACATCAGGGAAGGGAGTAAAGCTAAAAAAGAACAGATACCAATTAGTGTAAGTAGAAGGACAAGCAATAAAATGCATCTTAACATTTAACATGGATAATCTCAATTTCAAGTTAATTAGGTCCCGTGTAGTGGGGGGGGGGGGGCTTCATTACTTGAAGATGGACATAGCTGTGTGGGTTTGTATTAAGTTAACAAATTGTGGGGGTATTCTCTGGGTATGTTAAAGGGTTTTTATTAAAACAAAATGTCTTCTAAAATGTGACATAGGTTTCACTGTTGATGTTAAGAATAAAACTGTATAAAGAATTAACCTGTCAAACATTAATGGGTGCATTTATCAGAAAAGTTGGTAATATATAGTTTGAAAAAGCTGGCATATACAATATGTGGGAGTAATGACTTCTTACCATAATGGAAACACGTTCATATTATCTTGGAATGGGAATGGTCTTACAGGTATAGTAAAAAAGCAAAAATTAAGAAATACAAAGTGCAAATAGCAATGCTACAGGAGATGCATTTGGAAAGAATGGAGCATGTGAATGTGATAAAGAAAGGGTTTCAGAATGTATATTCTGCAGAATATCAGACACAAAAGAAAAGAGGAGCACTTATACTAATGCTAGAGGAGCTGTGGTAGTAAGAGAAGAGGAAAACAAGATAGCAATGGCAGATTTGTAATAGTAAGGGGCTACTGGCAAGGGATGAAGCTTATGATGGCATGTATTTATATTGTACATAAAACCGTTATTTTGGACCTTAAAAAATTGAGAGAAATAATCAGCTTTCAGCATGGAATATTAATTATAGGTGAGGACAGGAATTAAATCTGCAACATGAGGATGCATCTAGGGGGCCTGGAAGGGAAAACAGCAAAAGACTGTAGATTTCTGAAGACATTTATGAAAATATTTGGTATAGAAGATGTGACTTCAGAAATAGGAACTCCGACAGAATTTACATATTATTCTCCAAAGTACAATAACTGGGCTAGACTTTACAGAAATTGTATTTCACAGCAACCTGTGCATTTAATTGAGAACTTTGACACTCCTCTGATAAACATTTCAGATATTGCCTCAATAATTACTAAGATAAAAATGCAGAGTAATGAAGTTAGAGAGAGACACTGGTGCTTCCCCACCTACTTGTTAAAAAAGAGAGGAATTTAAAGAATGGGTAATGGAAATCATCTGGGAGTTATTAGAGTAGATAGAAAGTCCTCCAGAAGTTGTATCTAGTGAGTGGGATAAAAAGAAAGTGCAGTTTAAATATAAGGTAGAAATAAAAGAAAAACAGATCTAGTTAAGAAGTAATAAGAATTATTTACAGGGGCTGACAAAGGTTAAAGTACTACAAAATAAGGGGAATCTCAGAGAACAAGAGGAGGTGCAATTGCAGAGTGCTATACAAAATAAGAGAGTACCTAGATAACATGCATGAGTTTAGAAAGATTGTTTTTTTTTATTTATTTTATTTAACATTTGTTTACCGGGAAAGTCTAACTTGCAATTGAGCCAATCATCAGTGGAGGCCCGGGGAGAAACGCTCCAGATGCATGTCTTTGTCTAATTGTTAAGCAACTGTTTTCTGATAACTCCAGAGTACAAAAACTTATGGCACAACAACTTAGGCAACAGAAAGTAGAAACTTAGGGAGCATGTAAAAAGAAAAGTCACCAGAGATCTTGTAGAGGTATTAGAGATATTTCGGAAATTTTATGAAAATTTGTATAAAGTGGAAGAGTCTAGGAATCCAGAAAACATAGAAAATGAAATATTTATGGAAGACTTAAATATGCCAAGGTTACAGGCAGATGATGCTCAACAACTAGTAGTTAACATATGAGGAGATGAAATAAAACGCTGATGTATAATCAGTCTGCAGGAAAATCTGCAGGAATAGATGTGTATTCTGGTGGATGTTTGGAAGCTAGGAGAGAAGAAAGTGATAAAAATCTGGAAGGTTTAGTTTAACAGTATTTTAAAATAAGGGGAGGCACCAATATCCTGGAAAAAAGTTATGGTGGTGGCTGTAATACCTAAAGATGGTAAAGACCCAACTGATGCAGCTTCATACAGGCCCATTTCAATTTTGAACCATTATAAACTGTTTACATCTATAATGAGTAAAATCTGCCAAATAGATATGTACCAATGTGGCTTTGTGGAGGGAAAGCAAACATCTGACAAACTAATAGGACAATGATGATCCAGAAGGAAACAGAATGTAAGAAAATATCACTATTACTGGTGGGTCTTGGTGCAGAGAAAGCGTTAGACAGAGTAAGCTGGGATTTTATGAGTAGGGCAATGGAAGCATTTGCACTTCCTCATAGAATAATAGTGTTAATTAGAAGGATATATGAGGGATCAGAGGCAAAAATCAAAGTGTGAGGGTTCCTCTCTGATAAGTTGAAGCTGAACAGAGGAACCAGGCAGGGGGGGGGTCCTCTTTCCCCATTGTTATTTGTGTTATACTTAGAATCACTGGCAAAAAAAATAAGAGAATCAGAAATTCATGGATAAAATTGGTACGGTATTAAACAAGTTGGCTTTATTTTCAAATTATACTATTTTGTACCTGATGGAACCAGAAAAGGAGATTTCTGTGTTATGGAATATTCTAAGGCAGTTCTGTTTTTTTTTTTTTTTTTCGGGATATAAAATTAATGGAGATAAAACAAAGGCGATAGCTATAAACAAAGTACCCACATATGAAATGATTGACTGAGCAATACCCATATTTATGGTGACATGATAAAATGAAGTATTTAATAGTATGGATTAACAATGATCTGGTTATGGCAGCAAAGGATATGTGGGAAGAGACTACACAAAATATGATACAAAAACTAAGAAGGTGGAAGCTCTTGCCTAATGATATGGATAACAGGATATAATAAATAAGAATGTTTTTAATCCCTTTAGTTTTATGCACAGGTCAGGCATATTTTTTTTATCCACTTTAAGAAAAGTTGTGGATATTAATAAAGAGTTGAAGGATTTTATTTGAAAGGGGAAGAGGGCAAAAGTCAAGTGATATGTTGATCCCACCAAGAGAACAAGGATGTTTAGGATTACCTGATTTCAAGGGATATTTTAGAGCTACACAGTTAAGGATCTTACAACACTAGCAGAAAGCTACAATTCAAATTGGAAAAGGATGATGATGATGATGATGAAACAGGTGTGTAATTGAAGAAATAAGGAAATAATTGGATTTTGGATACAGATCCTTACGAAGAATAACAGTCATACAGAATATTATATTCATAAAGTAGCAGGAAGTATACTAAAAACTAAGCCAACGCAGGACTGGAGAAAGGAGATTCTGCCAATACGGATGACCACAATCAGGAGCACAGAGAATAGACAAGAAGGGGTTGGAATTGAATGGAGGACGATGGCAAAGGAATCAAAGTATTGGGAACAAATAATTAGAAAATAAAAGGTAAGTGAATGGAAAGAGGCCCAGAAGACATTTGGATTGCTGGCTAGTGATTGTCTTCACTATAAGGGATTGATATCAGGATATAGACAACCAGAAAGAAAGAGGGGACTCCTAAATGAAAGACCTGCACTGGCTGAGATTTTAATATAATCTAGAACAGAAGCTGTTGCTAAAAAAGGAGGTAATTAGTAGGGCATACAAATACGGCACAGTAACTATAAGAATCAATCAGAAACGGTCAGAAAAGATTGGGAAGAAAGATTAGATATGCAGTTCACAAAGAAACAATGGGAAGAATATATTATATTTATATATATCTATATATATATATATATATATATATATATATATATATATATATATTTATATGTATGTATATATGTATATATGTATACACGGCTCCCAAATATGCAAAAAAATTTCTGATTTAGAATTTTTGCCTGAAGTGTCTGTATAGATATTTTATACCCCAAGCAGACTCCAAATAATTTTTCCCCAAGTAGAAGGCAAATGTTGGAGGTATAATGGGGGTGAAATAGGTAACTGGGAACATATGTTTTGGCTGTGTAATGAGTTGGCAGACCTTAAAAATTCCCTTTAGAGTCTCTCAGGAATATTGGGTGAGCAAATTATTTTTTGAGTGAGATATAGGATCTCAACGGCATAGATCTAGTAAGACCTTGTTAAGGTTAATTCTGGTGGTTGCCAAAAAATCAGTTACTAGTAAATGGAAATCAAGATCTAAACCAACTATACTCGAAGAAGGGAATATTGTAACAGAGATGAAAGAACAGGAGGTGGGATCTTTAGGAAAAGGTAGGAATAAATTACATAAAAAATAGAAATTGTGGGAATAATACATGCAGCAAAATTTTTGGAGGGGGAATTAAGTTTAAGAGAAAGCAGGAATTGAATACTTTGTTATGTTGCTTAAGGTATACAATATATAACTACAGATGTGAATTACAGCGTTTGTAAATCTGAACTTTTATAACATGGTTTGATTACTTTTGTACAAATGGAAGTTTGCCCATAATGCAATAAGTCCAAGCTTTTTCAAAAAGCCACAGATGAAGCCAAAGCTTTGGTAGTGTGTGCTTTGATTCTGCCTGGAATAGTTTTGTTGTGGTAGGAATAACAAATAAGTTCATAGGTGTGTACTAGGCTAATGGCACTGGAGCCTTTACAAGCCTAGCCCACTGAAGTGCCCTGGCATCATGCCGCCAGACATTAGTTCCCAGTGCCTCTATCAAGTAGAGCTACTGGAGTGATCTCGGGGTGAACTTTCCATTACCCATCTACTCATCAAGATTTCTCGAAGAGGGACAGTGAGGTGCCCTGCTTGACATGTATGGGAAGTCTATTCCAGAGTATGGGCAGTCTCTGGGTGAGGAACCTGTCCCTCCAGCATGTTCTGTTGATTGTGGTAAAGAGGTTGAGATCTCTGGGGCGTATGGTGCAGAGGGATTGGGATTTCTTTAGATGTAGCATTTCTAACAGAGCTGGGTCAGACATGGCTTTGTAAGTCAAACAGAGATCACCTCTCAGTAGGCAATATGAGACAGAGAACAGTTGGAGTCTTTTGAGTGTCTGTGTAGGACATGCGTTTAATGCCCAGGATCCTCTTCATGAGGTACTTCTGTGGGCTCTCCAGCTGTTGCAGGTGTCTAGTGAGGTACATGCCAAATGAGGCATTACACTCGATTGGTCTAATAAGAGTAGAGAAAGAGAATGACCTCTCTTTCTTCCTGGATGCAAAACCCTTGGTAATGAGATGTGCCACATAGGACTTTCTGACCACAGTGGCAATGTGGTGGTCGAAGGAGAGGTTGCTGTCAATCTGTGTCCCCAGATCTCTTATAACACCTTCAGTGTTCAGTGGGCTCCCATCAATGTGGTAATTAGTGAGAACGGAGTTTTTACCAAAGGGGATGACAACACATTTTTTGGCATTAAGCTTAAGGCCATAGGTTCAACAGTCATTGGTCTCAGTAAGGCCTTTCTGTAGGATGTCTGCATCACTTGGGGAGTTAATAGTGGCTCCCAGCTTGCAGTCGTCTGGGAACTTGGTCAACCAGAGTCCCTTTGTGTTGGCCTGGACTTCTGAGAAGTAGATGCCGAACAGGCGAGGACCCAGGACCGATCCCTGTGGGACTCCAATCGTGACTGGTCAGCAGTCTGATTTGGAGTTCGCTACTTTTACACTGTGTGTTCTATATGTGAGCCAGTTTGCAACCCACCTAGTGATACAGGGGTTGATGCCTAGTTTGGTGAGTTTATCAATAATTCCAGAGTGAGGAATGGTGTCAAAGGCCATGGCCAGATCGAGGTAGGCTGTATGCACTGCCTTACCTTCATCCACAGCCCTGGGGACTGATTCAAAGAAGTCAGCCAGGTTGAGCAGGCATGATCTCCCTTTCACAAAGCCACACTGTGTGGGGTCTAGAGTTTGGAGATTTCCTATATCTTTATTAATCAGGTCCATGATGATGCGCTCCATAGCTTTACATATCAGACTCGTCAGGCTAATGGGGCGATAATTCCCAGGGTCTGCAGTCACTCCAGCTTTATGGAGAGGGATGACTGTAGCAGTGAGCTATTTGGTAGGGACAAAGCCTGAGGTGTGGCTGTGATTGAAAAGGGCACACAGATGTGGCATCAGTTCGCTTTGTAGTTCATGTAGAACTCAGCCAGGGACATTATCGGTTCCCATGCAAGCTGTATTCTTGGCCTTGGACAATGCAACTTTAACCTGTGCTGCAGTAATGCTGGGCCCCTAGCATTCTTCCAGTATTGTGATTGGTCCTTTACGGGGGGATAGAGGGTTAAAGTTGGCACTGAATCTGTCAGCCAGTATGTTGGCAATATCTGTTGGCTCATTATAGGAGGTACAAATGTACAGTAACTCAGCACAAATCTGGGTATTGCCGTACAGGTTCTTGATAGAACTATAAAAGGCTCTGTGATTGTTTTTAGTGTCTGCAGCAATTCTGCCTTCATAGCTGGTTTTAGAGGATTTGATGAAGGATCTCAACTTTTTGAGGCCAATAAGGGAGTCTTTCCAGTCTTGGGACTTCACCTTTTTCTGCAACAGTTTCTTCCTTCTGTTGTAGAGTTTATTAATGGCAGGGGACCACCAGATTGGCTTCCTTTTTTTGGAGGAGAGCATCTTGGTTCTGTTGGGTATGGCTAGCTCCTTGCATTTATGTACATGTTCGTACACTGTATTGGTGTATGATTTGGCAGTCATGCAGCAATTTTCATTGGCATGGGCGCTGTGAAGTTAGCCACCTCTATTTTATGGAGTAAAAAGTCAGCTTTGAAGAAGTTTTTCAAGGTGGTTACCTTTGTGGGGGGCGTGGGTGAGATGTGGATTTCTATGGTGATTAGTTTATGGTCAGATCTGACCAGGGAGAGATTGACTACTGGTGTAGAGCAACAGTAGCCCATGTTAGTAATAACCAGGTAAAGGATGTTGCTTCCTCGAGTGGGGATCAGAATGAGCTGGTCCAGGGCATTGGAGTTGATGAATTCCAGGAAGTGTTAGGCCAGTGTACTGGTGCTTGAGTAGTTTTACCAATTGATGGAGGGGTAGTTGAAGTCTCCTAGTATGAGAGTGTTGCGTTGGACCCTGATAGATTCCAGGGTGCTTAGGAACATGGAGTGAAAGTCTAGGGACATGGCTGGGGACCTATAGCAGGTTATAACCTGGATCACCATCTTACTCAATGTTAGTTGTACATGAAATATCTCAGATGCATTATACTGGGCTACTAGTCTGGAGGTGTGCACATCTTTTATGAATATGGAGACACCACCACCTTTGGAGCTTCAGTTCAGGTTTCGGGGCCGAAAGGTGTGGAATGAGTTATAGCCTGGTAGTGCAGGGGTGCTTTCTGCCGCTTTAAACCAGGTCTCTGTTGCAGCACATATGTCGACGTTCTCCATTTTGAGGAGTGCTTCGAGCAAGTGCATCATGAGATTTAGACTTCTAGCATTGAGCAATATGACCATCAGACTGCATTTATTTTTAGCTGTTACGGTGGTAATTTAGTCTTTGGAACACCTCCTAAAAAAAGGCACTATAGGGGTGGCAAGAGCCTTAACCAGTACCTGGAAACCCAGAGGTAAAAGATGCAGGCCATCTCTGGCAAAGCATCGAGGTCTGTCAATCATGTCAAACCAAGCAGGCAGATATTAGATCCCCTTATGACACTAGAAACTTAGCCAGTTGTTGAAGTCAATCATTTTTTGTTTGGACTGCAGTATCATTCTGCGTGACGGTAGGACACTGCTCAGGGCTAGTGTCATACCTGCATGGGCAACATTATCCGAAAGCTCCACCATGTCTCTTTTCATGTAGTCCAGGGATGTGCATCTCAGGTCATTCACACCCACATGGACAATGACAGAGTCATACTTGTACTTGTTGTGGAGTGACCTGAGTGTGTGTGTTATGTATCGGATTCTGGCATCTGATAGACAACTGACTGTTACCATCTCCTTATTCAACCTAGTGAGCGGGACATCTGTGTACCTCACTACTGAGTCATCTATGATTAGTTTATTGGGCAAAGTATTTAGCTTTAGGGGGTTAGGTTGAGGGGCACACTGTGGAGGTGAGCTATGTGTCCTGTGGTTTGTGCTGTGTTGTGGTGGTCGAGTGCGTTTCTGTCTTGGAGTCTCTGCTATTTGGGTAAATTTCTATTGAGAGCCTCTGCAAAGGTGGGTGTGTGGTTTGTGTTTTTATGTGAGAGCTGTGATAGTGGGTGTTCTGCAGCACTGTGTTCCATGTGGTGTGGTGCAGGTGTTGACCTTCTCCTCTTGACCAGCTAGTCCGGTCTCGGCTTGAGAGTGCATAGCTTCCAATTTGGTGATATAAGTGCATCTCTCAAAAGTCTGACTGTTGGGAGGTAAGAGGAGAAGGTTGTCTGTGTACATGAGGCAGTTGCTACACTGCCTCAGAATGCCAAAGTGCACCAGGTTAATAGGAGAAAGCACAGGAAACTGCCCTTTAATCATGCCAGGAGGGGTGGTCATAACTTCTAAGTACTGGAGCTACTTCCCTGAAGAACTAGTGCTGATGGCACTTAGGTGTGCTATAACAATTGCTACAAAAACCTGTTGAAGTGCAAATTGATTAGGCTATTTGAAGTGCAAGAGAGAGAGAAATAGCAAGATCTAAGGGAAAAGCTGAAGAGCAGACTTTCTGGCACCAGTAATAGTTTACCTCAGCTCGGTGCCACTGAACAGAGCTTAAACAAGCGCAAACCGGTGCAAACACGGGCTTTTAAACCAGAAACTTGAAAGGGATGGAAAAACTGCCCAAACAGCCAATAAACTACAATTCCTATGGCAGAAACCACTCCTCTTGTGGCAGAGAGGCTACCTAGTGCTTACCACACCCACTGATAAGCTAGAAGGCTTCCCTCCAACACAGAAAGGTTTGGGGGGCTCAGAAGCTTACAAACAGTCCTGGATACAGCAAATCTGTATCTGAACTAGGCCAGTTACAGAAAAGGTGAGAAACAAGCTTAGAACTTTTTTTTTTTTATTTTACAGAAAAGCAGCAAAAACAATTCAAATGCAGTGTAATGGTAATTGCTTGAGGCAACCATTTGGAAATAATCCATTTTGACAAAGGCTCTGGCTTCTTGGTGTTACAAGAAATGAAAAACTGATTGGAAGTTCTGAAAGATTTTGTTCTGTCAAGGTCTATGGACATCCAATGTATGAAGAGTCCTTTCTCCCTTACTCTTGGGTTCAGGAAAGAATACAGGGAGATTAACAGCTTATCTTAAAGTAAACTCAAGACTCCACTTTAGGCATAAAAGAAGGATTAGTTCTCAAAACAACCTTGAAAATGAAATAAAGTTGATCCACCAGATACTCTTCTTGTACAGGTCACAACTATCAGTAAAACTGTTTTCCATATTAAGAACCTCAAGTCTGACAAATGAGCTGGTTCAAATGGAGCAAGTAGCTTCTCTAACACAAAATTAAGATTCTATGGAGGAACCGCTAGTTTTCTGGTAGGCTTCTTATGTAGCACTCCTTTCAAAAATATTTTGACATAAGATAAGACTGCATTGAAAGCATGGGATCTATGAGCAGACCTGCTGAAATGGCAGAAAAAATGAACTTTGAGAAAAAACAGACCACAGAAAAGTAACTCACTCAAATACTGTGTAAAACTGGAGAAATACTAGCCAAGAATGGGTGCTGGTTGTTCTGTAAAACCTTTTCCATTTGCTAATATATCATGTTCTGGTAGCATACTTTCTTGCCTCCATTATTACCTGCTGAAAATCCACAGTAGACAGGTGCCTAAAGGGTTTTAAGACCCATTACACAGGCACTCAGTTGTAGTAGTATGGGGTCAGGATGTATCAAACACCCCCTGTTCTTGTGTGAGTAAATACAGTCTGCAGGAAAGCTTTTGGTAATTGCTCCTGGCCAATTCCAAAACAAGAGAGAACCACTACTGCCTAGGCCAAAAGGCAGCCACCACAATGATCTTTTTGGATTCCTTCAGAAGTGCGCTGGATATCAGTGGAATGGGTCAAAAAGCATATAGGAACATTCCTGTCCAGTGAAGAGAAAGGTATGCATCTTACAGGCCTCAGTGCATGGAGTCCTGGATTATAATTTTGCCAGATGATTTGTTCAAACAAGAGGCAAAAAGATCTTACTGAACTTCCCACAGATGGATCAAATTTTAGAAGAAAGTCCCTTAAACAGTCATTCAGCCTGATTTGACTGTCATTTATCCTGGGTAGTTCTAGCTCTCTGTTTGGAACCTTCCTGCCACTGCTTTTTAAACATATACTTACCAGCATTCTGCTGAGACTGTTTTTTCTTGTTAAAATTAGATGAGGGAGAAGAAAATCATTTGAAAAATTTAGAGGAGGAGGACTGAAAAGTCTTAGAAATTCCCAATCAGCTTATGTCTCTCATATCACTCTCATATCACTCTCGGATAACCTCTGCAGCAGAGTCCAAAAACAAAATCTCTATCCAAAATTCAAAACTTCATTTTTGACATCTTCTGGGAGGTTTTGAGAATACAGCCAGACAAACCTCCTCAAAACAGTACCTGTGGCAAAAGCCCTGGAAGTAGTATCGACTGAACATAAAATTCAAACAATGAAATAAAGTAAAAAAAAAATCCAACACTCAAGATAGCAAATAACTAAATCGATTTTTAATCCACAATTAAGCACTTTTGTCAGTACAAACTCAGAACTTTCTTTGGATGTTGTTTCCTACAGTGGCATTTGGGCAGCTGTTTTTATGGGTAACTTCAATCAATGAGTAGTGTCCTGAGAAACAGAAGAAACTATACCACACAAAGCAGATTTCTCCTCAAGAGAAAACTTCAACTAAAGCATTCCTCACATTCTCAAGAGACAGTATAAACTTTAACATGAGAACTTGACAATTCAAAATTCTAAAAATCAAAGCTGCAGAAGCATAAACTTCTATCCTTGTCAGGAGGAGGAGGAGGAGGATTAGAATTAACAAAATACCTGGCAGCAGCAGGATTAACTCAAACTATAGCTGCTGGGTCAGGTCTGAGGATGAGTGTACAAAAGCTTGAAACTCCAAGGAACTTTGTACACTCTATTTTCTTAGGTGCAGCAGGCTCTGTCAGTCAGGGAAACCACAGTCTGTGACAAACACATCCTACAATGCTGATAGCACTAGCAGGATGGGCGAAGGTTCCGGAAAATACAGTTGCAGCATTTCAAAGTACTTTCTGAAGGACTGAGAAACTCCATTGTTCTCCCACTGAAAACACTGGGACATTCTGGAAATAGTCTCAAACAAAGAAAGTACCTCACAAGGAGATTTAGATACCATACTATCCTCAGAATGTGAATCAGAAACCTGAGGAGAAAAACCTGCATCTGTCCCTTCACATTCCCCTATCGATTCAACATATTGAAACTCTTTGGTGAAAGAGAAATCCTTTTTCCTTTTACCAGAAGCTGCCTTACAAGAAGGGTCAATAGTTAGTACAAGACCATGCAACAAGCCCAATAAATTACTCCTGTCCAGAGAAACTGACAAAAGAGATGCTAATCATTTCGTTTTCCTTCTCCTTTTCACAGGAAAGTTAGGGGCAAACAGACCTAGTATTACAGCAACAGCATCCGCAGGAATGGGAGCAACATTCTGGCTAAGCAAGAGCACATTCCCTGCACCCTCTCCTCTGATGGATAAGAGTAATGCTTCCTTGCCCACTGAGGGGACCTCAACAGCAACAAAGGACATGGCTAACCCCCAGTCCATAGTGGCTGCATGGACAACACCAGAGGGATCTGAGGAAAAAGATGGGTGGTCTGAAGAATCAGCTTTGGCCACAGCAAAGTCACCCACCTGCAGCTGAGACAAATTACTAACCTGCTGTGGTGCAAAGGTGGCTTTATTAACTTTTTCCTTTTGTGGCTGTAGATGATCCAATGAAGAGACCAGTAGTTTGTTAACATGATCAAGACAAAAATGGTGATTATTTCCCAAGGAAGCTTTGCAGTAAGTCAGTAAAACAGAAAAAAATGCAAAAAAAGTCAATTTCCCCCAAAAGAACACACTAAAAAACATTTAAACTTTCCCTGCCCCAAAAAAAGTAAAACGGATACAATTTCTCTACAGGAAAAAAAACTATTTTCAACCACTTTTAACCTCAAGTAAAAAAGTATGCTCCCATTTAAAAGTAAATATAGTAAATAAAAGTAATGTGGCTGTCAGTAAAGTTTATTTTACATTGCTTTACAATAACTGCGTTACACAGAAAAATAGTTTATGTTTTTTCCCTGAAAAGAACTCATCTGCCCAGGAAAGGAACAAAATTAGCAGACCATTGATCTTTGTAAGCCCACAGAGGAGTGCTCTCCTTGGCAGTGGGAAAGCTTTGAAGAGTTTGACACCCAAACACGTGTTTTAGTTAATTCAACTTGAGCTGTCTAATTGTTTGGGCATGTGAAAGGTGTCCCAAAGCTTTGGAAGCTGACAGGCTGTTGTATTCTATGTAGGATATAACCCATTTAGCATTGGGCACTGCAGTAGTGATCAATATGAAGAACCACCCAAAAAATCAGACTCACTATATGACCCTTCTGGGTGTCACCCTGCCTGCAATGGTAGCCCTTAAATCTCAGTGTTTAGGTTTTCTTTATCCTTTGTGGCACCAGAAAACTTCAGACAGGTGGGCATTGGGAATTATTCTAGAAGATTACAACAGGTAGTAGGACTCGTGGGTTCATAGTTAAGTACTAGTCTAGCTGCCCTTACAGGCCATATAATTCCCATTTTTGTTCTCAAATTAACTTATCCCATTTGGTTAGAGACTGACCTTACCAATTTAATGGTTGATAGTTATATATTACCCCTAATAAAAATAAATGGGATCAAGCAGTAGATAATTTGAGGGGACCCATGGCATGGGATAAAGCATTTAGAAGCTGCCTCTGTCCATTAGTAGTACGGGGGCAGTCCTGGGGGTAAATTTTCTGTTTCCCATGCATAGATCCAAGCTACAATTAAATAATGACATGGATGAATTTTGTTTTATGTGGATGGAGAATCTGTTCCACAGCAGCGGTATCCTGTGCGAAATATTTCTGTCCCTCCAAACCATTATGTTGATGTTGCAGAAGAGGTTTAGATCCATAGACAGAGTATTTCTGATGCCATTTAATTTGCTATTGAGCACTGCAATAAATCCATTGGTAATGGGTCACAGGATGCATTGCATGCCAGACAGAGGTCACCTGTTACAGTCAGTAGGATAGCTAGTATAGTGACAGGGCCTGAGTTGGTCCACGTAGGACATGGTGTTTAGGCCTTTGATCCTTTTAACAAGATACATCTGGAGGCATTCCCATTGTTGCAACTTTACTGACAGACATATGCCAAAGGAGGCATTATATTGAATGACTGGACTAATGAGGGTTGAGTAAAGGGGGACAATGACATCCTTAGCTCTATACACAATCCCATTGTTGATAAGCTGTGCAACATAGAAGGACTTTCTTACAACAGTGGCCACATGTTGGTCAAAAGCTAGGTCACTATCCACATAAGTTTCCAAGTCCCAAACAAATGAATTAACTCTTAGGGACACATTCTTAATGTGGTATTTCCCTTGGATAGATGACTTCCTAAAGGATACAATAATGTATTTTTTGGCATTTAGCTTCAGTCCATGATTTTTTCCACCAGTTATTTATTTGGGACAGACTTTCCTGCAATATGACAAAGTCATTTAGGGATTCAATGACTGTTCCCAGCTTGCAGTCGAATGCAAACTTAGGAGCCCTTTGATATTAGTTTTTGCTTCAGAAAAAGCAGATATCAAAGTAGAGAGCACAGAAACCTGGGAGTCTCCAGTGGTAACTGGTCTTTTTGTGGAGGTAATTTCTCTATTTGATTTCTTGCATTCTATCTGTGAGCCAGCTGGCAGTCCAGTAGGTAACAATGGGGTTTATTCCTAGTTTACTTAGCTTTTCTAATATGCCAGTGTGGGGAACTGTGTCAAAAGCTCCATTCCTCAATTTCAAAGGATTCCTCCCCATCCTCTTAATCAAACTGACTTGTTCCCAACTGTGTTGAATCTGGTGTCATCTCACAGGGTAATAAAATGGATTCCCCCTGATCAAAAAGGAAAAGGACTTTACTCGAGACTTTTTCTGGTGCCAAAGAAAGACAAAACATGATCAGTCCTGGAACATTGCTTTGTAGACCTTCACATCATAGTTCCAAAGTTCAAAATGCTTTCTCTGCAGTCTGTTACCCCTCATTCCTCCTTCCAGTTTGGTAACTTTGTATTTAAAAGATGCTTGCCATCATATACCAGTCAACAAGTTCTGACATTTACTGTACTTCTCTGTATCTGGTTTGCATTTTCAGTTTGCTATTTTGCCCTTTGGGTTATCTACAACCCTGAGAATCTTTACAAAGAGTCTGGGTCCTGCCAGCCTATTTCAGGTTACAGGGTGTTTGACATTTCACCTTATCTAGACAATTGCCTGATTTTTTTCAGATTCTTTCAAAGCTTGTCAAGAACCTCTGGCTTGGGTAATAAAGCTATTTCGCAGTTTGGAATTTCAGACTAACAGAGAGAAATCTTTTTTTGTGTCTTCTTACAAAATAGAGTTTCTACAGGTTTTCTAGATACACTTATGTTGGCTTTCCTTGTTCAAGACAAAGTGGAAAGTTAAAGGGAACAGTTTCAAGTATTTTCAAACCAAACATAGGCATCTGCCAGAGAGCACTACAGAATTTCAGGCTGGACAGCCTCAGCTATTCTGATTTCCTTGGCCAGACTTCTCATGAGAATGATTCAATGGTTTGAAAATTCAATTTAGACTCAACACCAGTACCCTCTATCATTTCAAATTCCAGTGCTGGGCTTTGTAAAAAAGGGAATTAGACTGGTGGGTGAATTAGTTATCTTGCAGCACAGGTCTAACCTTCTCCCTGCCAGCCTACACTCTGTTTGTACGAACAGATGCTTCAGACTTTGCTTGTGGAGCTGTGTCCAAAGAAGTGAAGGTGCAGGGTCTATGGATCAAACAAGACAAGTTAAAACACATAAATATCAAGGAAATTATGGTTCTAATAAAAGTTTTCAAATCTCTGAACCTTATTTGGATTTCAGGCCCTCTATTAGTAATCACAGACAACACCACAGTGATGTGATGCATAAACAAGGGGAAGCCAGGTGTTACCCCCTTTGCAGACTTCCAGGATACGTGCATTCTGTCAGAGAAAAACACTGAGGCAGACAAGTTCTGCAGGACCAGGACAGGCCACCTCTAGCTAGGGTCAAACAAAAAAAACTTCTCCAAAGCTGATTACAACCTCCTGAGGGATGCCACAAACAGCTTCACAGCCACCTCCCCTTCTGCTGGAACTGTCACCAATGTCCAAATCTACACCAAAGTACTACACAAGCACTTATATAGATGCATGGAATCAGGAATACCTGACATGACAAAATCATCCTCCGCAAGGAAGAGTAAACCTGTCTGGTGGACATCTGCAATAAATACACTATATAACAAAAGGAAAAAATTGCTGTCCAGAACCAAGAAGGAGCAGGTGCCCAACTGGAAACAATCTCTTCTTAGACTGAACAAGCAAATAGGAGCACTAGTGAAATCCTCTAAAGCTAACAACGAGTCCAAATTGGCCACATATACTAGAAACAATCATAAGGCCTTCTTCACGTATGTCCGCAAAGTCAAAGGAAGCACCCAGATCTGTTCAGAACTGGTGGTCAAGGGCACCATATACACACATGCTGTAGATATAGCCAACCTACTGTCTGACAGATTCAGTGAAAACTTCACCCCTCTGTCCCCCCATTAGTAAATCAGGACACCCCCAGTACCTGTAGCCCTCCCCTTATCTCTAGGGGACAGGTCATCACTGCCCTCTCAAAGGCAAAAAATACAGCCTCCATGGGACCAGATAATATCCCAGGCTGCATCCTACATGAACTCAGGTATGAACCTGCAACACCATTAGGCGCCCTATTCAATCAAAGGCTGAGTACCAACATGGTCCCAGCCAAGTGGAGGACATCCACCGTCATCCCTTTGCACAAAGGTGGAGCATCCACTGATCTGGGAAATTGTAGACCCATCAGCATAACTAGCCTGATCTGCAAGGCCATGGAGCGGGATTATCATACATATCATTAACAGGGACATTGGCAACCTCCAAACACTTGACCCCACACAGTTTGGATTTGTCAAGGGGAGGTCATGTCTATTAAATCTAGTTGACTTCGAGACAGTCACCAAAGTCATGGAGAAAGGGAAGATGGTGCACACCACCTACCCTGACCTGGCCAAGACCTTCGACACTATTCACCACTCGGACATAGTAGACAAACTCTCTCAACTAGTTATCAATCCATGTTATCAGATGGGTAGCAAACTGGCTAACTGATAGAACCCACCTAATCAAAATAGGGGAAGCCACCTCAAGCAGTAGACCCCTAACAAACGGCATACCCCAGGGATCGGTCTTAGGGCCTCTGTTTTTTGGGATATACTTCTCTGAGGTGGAGGCCAAAACCAGTGGGCTATGGCTGACCAAGTTTGCAGACAACTGCAAGCTGGGCGTGGTCATCAATTCCCCAAGTGATGTGACTGTCCTCCAAGAAGGTCTTACCCAAACAAATGACTGGTGCCAGAAACATGGCCTCAAGCTGAATGCCAAAAAATGCATCATCATCCCTTTTGGGGAGAGTGATGTCCCCACATATTATCACATTAATAACAATGTCCTAAGCATGCAATCAGTCAT
This sequence comes from Protopterus annectens, assembly GCF_019279795.1. Taxonomy (NCBI): domain Eukaryota; kingdom Metazoa; phylum Chordata; order Ceratodontiformes; family Protopteridae; genus Protopterus; species Protopterus annectens. The sequence goes on along the minus strand of NC_056743.1, from coordinate 1,298,538,441 downwards.
GAGGGATTTGGGCACCCACATTGATAGCAACCTGACTTTTGACCACCATGTTGCTTCCATTGTACAGAAAGCTTTCTATATGGCACACCTCATAATTAAGGGTATCTCACCCACAGATAAGGAGGTCATAACATCTCTGTATTCTTCCCTTATAAGGCCAACTATTGAGTACAATGTCCCCTTTGGCATGTACCTCGCAAAACGCATGCAGCAGCTGGAGAGACCACAGAGGTTCCTCACCAGAGAGTCCAGGGGTTCAACCATCTACCCTAAACAGAAAGGCTAAAAGCCCTATCCCTCTACTCAGTTTCATAAAGACTCCTCAGAGGTGACCTCTGTCTGGCATACAAAGCAATCTCAGACTTCGCCTTGATGGGACTACTGCCTATCAGCAAGTCAAACTCCACTCGCGTAACCCATACATGCGAACTCAACCTGGTCTGTGACATCAACAGACCTGATTAGCAGGACAGATTCATGTCCCAGAGACTCCCCCCATCTGTGGAACAGACTCCCTCTGCATGTCAAGCAGGGTACCTCATTGTCCCTTTTCAAGCGCAACCTGGACAACTGGATGGGAAATAGGGATACGGGTGGAATCCCAGGGGTGTATTTTCTGATGGACAGGGGCTTTGGGTGCTGACTTGTCTAAACATGGGCTAAACTCTTGGCTAGGCTTAGAAGGGCCTCAGGGCCAATAGCCTGGTAACTTCTTAGGATCCTATGAATGGAAGTTACACCCATGGGTCTTCACAGAATTGATCTGTGGGGAGCTCACCAATTAGATCTGTTTTCCTCCAGTCAAAGCAGACAGCTAGAGAACTTCTGCTCCAGGACTCCTTGCAGGCTACAGCCTGGAAGACACACCTTTTCATTCTCATGAAAACTAGAGAAGGCCTCAAGATTCAGAGGAACTCTCCACAGATAACTGTGGTGATCCCCTTTTGGCCCAGGCGACACTGATTCTCCCTTCTTTTGAAATGGTCAAGGATAATTACTACAAGCTTTACAGAATGGATGTAGTTACACGGGACAAGGCCAGGTTGGTACACATCAATGCTCAACCTCTTTAATTGACTGCCTGGATAAAATAATTTTAATACCTATTTAGGCACCTTTTTTCTGAGGTCTTGTAGCAGGTATTAAAGAAGGAAAGAAACCTGCTATTAGAAAATCATACATGGGTAATAGAAAAGATTATTTTAGTTGGTGCCAATCAAAGAACCAGGATCCTTTTAAGGCTCAGTTTCATGTGATTGTTCAGTATTAGTGAGTTATTATCCTTAGTTTTTTTCCTTATTCATCTATACAAATTAATTTCTCAGCCATTTCTGCTTCTCTGCCACTGGAGCCCCCCTTTTCTACTATACTTTTTGTGAAACTGTATTTTAAAGGGGAACTATACATTCACCCAGCTACTAGATAGGTGGATGTTACTTGAGATCTTAATGTTGTTTTTTCTTGGGAAAACAGTGTACTAATGCAAGAATAGTATCGGAGTTACTAGCTCTTGTAGTGAGTCATCCCTACCTCACATTCACAAAGGTGATTTCAGAGTTTACAGTACACCAGGCTATTAATAAAAGTGTGGTGGAGAAAATTTTTCACTCTCTGGATGTCCACAGGCACTAAGTATTGACAAAGCAAAATCCTTTAATACTTCTGATCAACTGTTTGTCTATTATGAAGCTAAGAAGAAATGACAACCTGTGTCTAAATAGATAATTTCTAAATGGATATCCAGGTTATTACTTTTTGTCATTTCCAGGCAAGGTCAGGGCCCATTCTACTACAGCCCTGACTATGTCTGTGGCTTTTTGGAAAGGCATGGGCTTTAGAAACATAGTACAGGCTGCAACGTGGTCTTAATTGCACACCTTTATCAAACACTACAAACTAGATTCTTTCTAGATATAGAGCAAGCTTTACTAAGACTATTTTCTAGGGTATCTTAGACTCTGATCCAGCTCCATCCTCTCTTACTCAGTAAGTTATGGCATTTATTCCACATAAGGCTACTGCGGAAGTGTTCTAATTAACACAGTACAGCTGTGTAAGTAAACTTACCTTAACAGTAGATGTTCAAAACGATCACTGCCCCATCCCCTTATTTTTTCTACTTTTTTGACACAATGTCTTTTTTTATTAGTATAGTTAAATACCTAATATTTTATACAAGTAAATTAATAAAGCACAACAGCAGCTATGTACTTATACTAACATAAGGCAGTAAATAAAATATGACTACCAAAAACAAATGCTACAGTCCCTATTCTACTAATAGTAAACATGATTTTATATAAAAGGCGGTGAGATGAGCCTAGTATAAACAGCATACTATAATCGAAGAATAAAAAATGCAGCACTGAAAATAAACAGCATATTAATACATTCATATGGGCGGCCACGTTGGTGCAGCAGTTAGCGTTATTGCCTCACAGCAAGAGATTCTCCGGTTTGATCCTCGGCTGGGGTGCCTTTTGTGCGGAGTCTACATGTCCTCCCTGTAGTTGCGTGGGTTTCCTCCGGGTGCTCCGGTTTCCTTCCACTTCCCAAAGACATGCTGTAGGTGGATTGGACACTCTAAATTGGCCCTAGGTGTGAGTGCGTGCGTGTGTGTGCCTTCTGTGGAAGGTTGGGTGCCAGGCTGGCAACTCAACACTGTAAAACTCTACTGCCAATCATGAGTGGACAGGTGATCCGCTGTGGCGACCCCTAACCGGGAAAAGCCAAAAGAAGAAGAAGAAGAAGAAAGAAGTCTTTTTTTTTATTTTAATGTTCGTATTTGGCAGGACTCTCAGCCTCACTTTTTCTAAACAAAGAAAGCTCTGAAGTATTTGGCATCCTATCCACTGGTTTTCTCTGCACCCCTTATGCTTACCAGTGACTACAGCATATGAAAGAGCCCTAAAGCCTTGGAGAGCTGGCCAGCTGAGTTCGATCCTTGGCAGAATGTCCCATATTTTTTAAAGCAATGATAGCAGTGATCCTTTTTTGAACATAAGGAAGGTAAAGCTGCATTATTAAGGTAAATACCAGCTTACAAAAGAGGAGAAGCAGAATGACAGACTTCATTCAAGTGACAGAAATGTAAGAAAAAAAAAAAGCCTCAGCATTTCTACAGAGTAATAATTTATAAAGGACATAATCAGATGCACTCAGCCAAAAAACAAAAGAAAGAATATAAGGTGAAGGACCACATGAGAAGGCAAGAAATGTGGAAAAAACATAAATATAGTTGCAAGCATAGAAAACTTCTGGAAGAGCCTCATGTTGATCATGAACGAATGCAGAAATGGGTAAGGAGAGGCAAATTCAAACCAAGAAATTAAATGTTAATATTGGCACCCCAAGACAGTGGGCTATGTACACGCTGATTTACAAAGTTCACTGAACAAGTGGCAGAAACAGACAAATGTAGGTTTTGTAAAACTAAATTCGAAAAGCACCTTGTTGCTGGTTGCAACACACTAATGGCAGAAGTACTGTATACTGAAAGGCATAATAATGTGACAAGACTGTTGCACTGGGGATTGTGCAAACATTATGGTATCGAAGTGGCTGAAAAACACTGGAAACATGAACCACAAAGCATCATAGAAAATGATGAAGTTTATATCACATAGGATCGCCCATTACCAACAGTTCAAAAGACAGATGCTAGAAAACCAGATATAGTGGTCCAAGAAAAGAAGACAAAAGTAGCATTGATTACTGAAATCCCCACACCCATTGACTACAGTGTCTTGCGTAGACACACACAAAGTCATAAAATACCAGGATCTGCAGGCAGAAATGAGAGCAATGTGGAAGAAAGATACCCAGATAGTTCCAATAGTAGCAGGAGCAACCGTTCTTATAAAAAAGAATTTACAATCATATTTAGATGTGTTCCCAATCCATGTAACCCCATACGAATTGCAGGAGGAGTCATTACTGGGAACATTGCGGGTGCTGCGAAGAGCACTTTTGGCTGACATCAAAGATTGAAACAATACTAATTTCATGAACTTTAATCATACTTTGACTTAGGGATGGAGTCCATTCCTGTCATGGTATTAGAAACCCAAAAGATTTGGAGAAATTAGAAAAGACAGGAAAGTGCGGTGGTGGTGCTGCGGTAGCATTGACGCCTCACAGTTAGACGTTGCCCGTTCGATTCTCAGTTAGAGTGTCTTCTGTGTGGCGACATGTGTGAATGGGTATTCCTTCATTGAATGTTGTGCATTAGACCCGGCAAGCCAGCACGTAAAAATCTACTGCCAATCATTAGCGGACCGGAGTTCCGCTGTGGTGACCCCTAACCGGGAAAAGCCGAAAGACACAAACAAACAAGAAAAGACAGAGAAGTGTTTACAATTTGATATTTTGCATAAATGCCTCCCATGCTAACGTTTATGACTAATCAATTATGCAATCAATGAATGCAACCAAAATTAGAACATTCTCTCCATATTGAATGTCTATAGTTAGAATCCTACTAGCTGTTCTTTCTAAACTGTTTAGCAGCTTAGTTATGTGAACAATATCATCATGCTCTGCCTGTACAAGCTTTTCACACCATATGCCTCCAATCCTGTTAACTTTAGCCGCATTGTCACTTATAGTTACTGTTCACAATCATATCCTGTTTACTGTGGCTACATCCAAACCATCAGTAGCCAGATGCCTTAATGTGGCCTATTTAAACCCCCAACAGTGCTCTTACAGAAACTGCTCGCACTCCTAACTCCAGTAGCCATGCTCTTTATAACGGCTCTCAGTACTACAGATCCCAATACCCTTACTGGTTGCTAACCCAATTCACTTTTGTTAAGCCTCTTAAATAGAGAGCTTATACAAATGAACCCAAATATGTCTCATAAATAATTTATCTAACAGTTGTGGTGCTATACCTTCATGCATGCATTATTAACAATCATAACAGTTATATTTTATAAACACATTATTAAGAATTGTAACCGTTATATTTTTCACCAACAACTACTTTAAGCAAACCAGCTATCAAGGCTGTACACGTGTTCTGGTAATGCCAAATCACTATGATGGACTGCACACTCAGAAGTAGACTGATCTTGTCTATTTGTACTGAAAGACAGGTTCCTTTCCCATAAGGTACATCAAACTATGGAGACTGAACATAAACATGCAGCCAATTAAACACTTGCAGAAAGCATTCCATTATGACACAGCATCACAAGTGTGATTTCTGGACTGAAAATTTATTTTATTTATTTACATTTGTTTTCTGGGATAGTCCACTGGGCCTAGGAGTGCCCATTTTCAACGGAGGCCTGGGAAGAAAAGTTCCACATATTACATATACATTGATGAGATAAAGTTACATAACAACTGTTAACAGAATCAAGTTACTAGCAAGCAACATTATACAAAATACAAAAATAACACTGATTTACATCCAGGTACAATATGTACATGTTGATATACAATTAGAATTAGGCTTTCTTTTCTTTAAATTTCATCTTGGAGCTGAGGATGCATAAAACAGAGAGGGAGAAGAGTTAAATTAATTGAAGACAGATAAATATTTCAAAGTGTTAAAGATGTTAGAAGAGGTTTCTGGTTTCATGTAATGCTGGAAGAATTATTTCAGCATGTACAGAACCACAGTTTGTAGAGGTATTCTTGCAGATACTTCTTGAAAATAGTGTGGTTATAAGTGGTTCTGACTGTGGTGGGCAAGGAATTCCACACCTTGACTACAGCAATGGAGTAAAGAGCTCGGCCAGCTGTAAGGTTGGGTAATTATACCTTTAGAAGACATTTATTTTCTGATCTGAAGTATCGAGCAGGGTTGTAGGGGGACATTAGTGAGGCTAGGGATGGGAAATCTTCTGGTTTAGTTTTGATTTTATGTGCAGTAGTGAGTTGTAGGTAAGTTAGGAAGTGAGGTAGTTCGAGCCAATTATGTTTTTGAAGGGATATACAGTGATGGGAGGTATGTGTAGCATTGTTAGCAAACTTTGCTACTTTATTGTAATAAGATTCAAGTTTGTTTTTAGAGAGAGTTGAATGCTTGCGAGCAGGGGGAGTCACTATATAGTAGAGACGGTAAAAGAAAGGAGGATGCTAGGGTTGGCTGAGTGGTTGAGGTAAGTTGTCTATCTGTAAAGCAGACCTAACTTTTGGTGGGTCTTTCTGATGTTGTTAAGGATATGAAGGTCAAAGGAGAGATTTTCATCGATAGTAACTTCGAGGAGTTTAGTGTGGGGCACTACTTTGATGACAGTGCTGTTCCGAGACTGAATAGTAAATTCTGACTTGTTTATAGGGATGGATCTTTTAGGGGTGAATAGAAGGAGTTTGGTTTTGTTAACATTTAGAGCTAGGTGATTGTTGTTCATCCATGTTTCTGTGAATAAGAAGGCAATTTGAAATAGTTTTTGGAGTTCACTGGTGTATTAGGTAGAGCAGATGATGGTGGAATCATCTGCATACTGAATAAGTGAGGTTTGGGACAGGGAAGAATGGAAGTCATTAACAAATATCCTGAAAAGGAGGGGCACAAGTATAACGCCTTGGGAAACTCCTGTTGATATCGGGAGATAAGGTGAGAAGTACTGGTCCCATGTTGCTGCTTGTTGTCTATTTGTAAGGTAGTTAGAGAACCAATCTAAGGTAGGGGGTGAGATTCCTAGATTAGAAAGTTTAGTGAGTAGTAGGGGATGTAAGATGGTATCAAATGCCTTTGATAGGTCAAGGAATAAAGAGGACAGAATTTTCCGTGTGTCTCTTGCCTGGTTTATAGTGTCCAAGTATGATATAAGGGGAGTGGTGGTACTGTGTCCAGGTCTGAAAGCGTGCTGGGTGGGGGACAATATTTTATTGTCTAGGAGGTGCTTTAGGAGTTGACTGTGGACACATTTTTCTAGAAATTTGGATAGAAGGGAAAGGATTGCTATGGGTCGGAAACTGGTGAAATCTATGTTTTGGCTGCCTTTATGTAGTGGGAGAATATAAGCTTTTTTTCCAGAGAGTGGGTACCTGCTGTTCTTGGAGAGATCTATTGATAAGTATGCTAACTGGATAAGCTATAGACTTAGCCTATCTCCAATATACCTACAGATGTCAGCAATCAGGCGCATTAGTACATGGTTTGAGTTTAAAGAGTAGTTTTAAGATAGTTGAGGTAGGGATGGGGGTGGAGTTTGGCGTGGAATTTATATTTGGTGAGTGTGCTGTGATATTTATTTGAGGGAAGTTTCCTGTAAGTTTAGCAATGGAGTCTATAAAATATGAATTGGATATTGTGGCAATTTCTGTGGGGGATTTGTCTGGGTCAGGACAGGGGGTTGTTATTGGATCCTGGGTTAAGTAGGGTTGAGACTGTGTTCCAGAATTTCTTAACTTTTTGTTTATGGCATTTTTGGTTAGATAGATAGAATTGTTTTTTTGTCTTGTACTACTGCACGTTTTGCTTGATTATAAAGTTGTTTGAATTGTAGGAGGTATTGGGGGTCTTTGTTTTTTTTTTTGCCAAAGCTTCCAACATTTGTCTGTTTTAGACATCAGTTTTGTAGGATGAGCAAGCCAGATAGCATTCTTGTGTTTAATTCTTTTTTCCCGTATGGGGGCTAGATTGTTTAGGATATCTAAGAAGGCTGATTTGAAGAATTCAACAGCTTCATCTAATGGCAGGACTTTCAAGAATGCTCCAGTTTACTTGTGCCAGGGTCATTTAGAGTTTAGTCGAAATTGGAGATATTTCTGTTTAGCCTGTACTGGTGTTAGCTGGGGAATAGGACGGATTTACGTATTACATATGCTGGGAGGTGATCACTTATGATTTGAGGTAGAGTCCCTGCTGAAGCTACTTTGTTTATGATGGAACCACTAATTGTTTTGTTGGTTCTAGTTACTTCATTGATAAGCTGGGTATAATTGAATAGATATATTATTTATTGAGGGTTGATTTTTTGTGACTTCTGTCCAATCTATGTTGACATCTCCAAGGATAATTGTCTCACTGGTAAAGGTTTTTGAAGTCTCAGCAAGTATTTGTTCTAGGATGGGTATATTACTGCCTGGTGTGATACAGATTCCAATGGTGCACAGCTTTCTGCTGGCATTCATGTCAAAATGAATGACACCAATACCAGTGAAAACTAAGGACATGCCAGGAAGAAGCAGAAACCCTGACAAAAAGCCAAGAAAGATGCCACCAATGAGTTTAATGCCATTCTGGCAAGATAATAGCACTAGCAAGTGCCCATCTAAAGAAAGAAAACTAAACTAATGAAGCCAAACAATCAGCAAATACAGCCCACCACAGTACTTCATTTTTGCATGCATTTGCCATGCCAATATGGAAGCGGAATTCTGTAGAATGTTATACAAGTTAAAAATGAACAAGAAATCCAGGTAAATATTGTATACTATAGGCAAAGAGGTTGAGTTAATTTAGAACATTTACATTTACTAAGGGGCAAAGCATATATTCCGAGTCTGTTAAAGCTAAACTGGATGAACCTTTTCTGCCAGAAAGAAATGTCATTCACGAGATGGTATACTTACACAAATGCATACAAAGTGGTGGTGAAACTGTTTAAATATTTGTGACACATTTAAGGAGGAGTTGATAAAGATGAGCAAATCAGAGACAAAACTGTTCTAGTCACTGCTGGTGCAAAATTTCACAGAAGCTGTGTCTACAGCCAAACTAAACACTTGCAATGACTACGCAAATAGAACACTAGTCTGGAGTTAATTAATAGGCAGTATGCTGATACTCACACAGAGATAAATGTGGCTGAAGTTAAGCACAGACTGAGAGTTAAACAAGTTGAAAAGCATGACATTTGCCAAAGCAAATATGTGAATGAATAAAAACGGAGTGCAAGCTAAATGTACCAGATGCAACTGTGTGCACGCTGAGAGTGAGTAATACCACAAAATAAGAGATGCAAAGCATGTTGCAAAATGACACATTCTGCTGTTGTAAGACTAATGCAGTCAAAGCAGCAACAGAAAATAAGGCACAAGAAATTTCAAAGAAGCTTTCTTTTTGGGCTCACTGGCTAAATAGCCAGAGGAAAATGACATGCAAAGCTCCCAATTCATGAAACCGCTATGAGGTTTAAGATAGACACTGGGGCAGACATTACAGTAATGACATACAGTGTTGTGTATGGCAGCATCTCAAAGAGACTGCAGATAATTAGAGAAGAAATCAAAATACACAGCCACAGCATAAAGCTCAGTCGTAAAGATAAGTTTTCAATGACACAGTAGAAAGGGAACAAATATGAGACTGTGTGTATGCAGTCATAAGTCCATATGTAAACAATCTATTTGCAGAGTCGAACTGTGGCATGTGAACTAAGTTTGCTAGACAAAGCTGATGAAGTTAATGTGGATGTGTTTCATAATAGAGTTATTTATTTATTTTATTTGACATTTGTTTACTGGGAAATTCTGACTCTGCTAAAAACGAGCTCCCTTGCTGCAGAGACCTAGGGATAAAAGCTCCACAGTTAACTGTGTATACAAAGTTGTAAAGACAGAAACAAAACAGAAAGTAATGTCATTTAAATAGCAGAGTATCACATTTAATAGGACAATGATGGAATTGACATGTGAATCTATAAACATTACATTAGTTGGAAAAATACATGATATATGATCATGAAACATGAGTGTGGATACAGTGCATAATAACTGCACTGTCATACAACACAATCTATATTTGACACAGCTAAGAATACTACAGCCAAGTCAGTACAACTAAGGCACAATACAGTGCATACAAAACAATACATAAAAATGGGGAAATGACAGATGAAGAAAGTTAAGAGCAAGAAAGAGAGAGAGATTAGAATCATAATCAAGGAATTATTGTAAGAGACTGGGCTCGAAGATTAGAAGTATAAATTGAGACTATACATTTGAAGTTACAGGGAGAGGAATATATAAGGGTAATGTGGGGGGGGGGGAAGAGTGGGTCTGAGGTTAGATACAGAGTATACATAGGAGAAAAGAGAAGAGAAATAGTAAAAATGGAAAGTTAGAGATGAGAAAGGTAGGAAGTAGGAAGCAACAAGAGGTACAAGAGGGGAGAAAGAAGAAAGACAGAAATTAGTAATTTACTCTGGAAAAGAGCAGGAGCAGAACCAGAATTTAAGCTATTGGTTTTTCAATGTGCATTTGACAGAAGACAGGTTAGGGATAGTTCTGATAGTTAAAGGTATATTCCAAACCTCTGCAACAGAGTACGAGTAAAGGCTTTGACCAGATTTGGTGGGTTTAGATACAGTGACAAGATGTTTATCTTTTGATCTAAGAGTTCTGTTTGGGGTTTAAACATCGAGTACTTGACTAAGGATTGGACAGGCTAAGGGTCTGTGGAAAATGTTATGTGCAGTTATGAGCTGCAGATAGGAAAGAAAAGTGGTTGGAAAGCTCAAACCACTTAATGGAATGTAGTATTTTATAGTGGTGTGTGGAAGGATTTGCACTAGAGACTTTGTTGTAACAGGTTTCAAGCTTAATTTTTAGGTACTCAGAATTGGGGCCTCATAGAGTAGGGTAGAGAGATGGTAAAATATAGGATTGGGCTCGAGTAATTTTGGTAGGTATATTCAAGAAGTGTTTGTGCATGTATCACATACCAAGTTTCTGGTCGGTTTTCTTGATGCTACTTTGAATGTGAAGGTCAATCTTAAGATTCTCACAGATTACAACTCTGAGTAATTTACTACGGGGAACCAATTCAATTATAGTGTTATTTATAGAGTAAATCTTGAATACTGCTTTATCAGGGAAGAGGGAATTTTGAGTAAACAGAAGGATCTTGGTTTTGTTAGGGTTAAGTAAGAGTTGGGCTTTGGTAAGCCAGGTTTCAATGAAGGAGAATGATTGTTGGGTCGTCTGCTATACGTGTATTAAGACTGGTTGAACAGCAGATGACAGTGGAGTCGTATGCATATTGAACAAGTGTGCCTTGACCAGAGGATGCATGTAAGTTGTTGATGAAAATGTTGAAGACTAAAGGATCAAGGATGGATTTTTATGACACACCTGTGGAACTCAGAAGAAATGGTGAGGCAGTACCTTGCCACTTTATTGATTGCAATCCATGTGTTAGGCAGTTTGAAAACCACTGAACTGAGGAAGATGACAGGCCAAGGATGTAAAGTAGATTGAGAAGTCCTGTGTGGGAGATCATATCAAAAGCTTTTAACAGTTCAAGAAATACAGCATGTAAAAGTTTGCCACAGTCTCTTGCTTTGTTGACAGTATCCATGAAAAATAATAGGTCATGTAGATGTACTGTGTGCTGGATAGAAGTCGTGTTGAGGAGTGGTGAGGAGTTTATTTTGCAAGAGATGTTGTAGAAGTTGTTGTTGAATGCACTTTTCTAAAATTTTGAACGGGGGGACATGATGGCTATACGCTAAAAATGTGTTATGTCAGTAGAATTGCACCTTTGTGCAATTGTATGACAGACATTTTCCATAAGTTTGGAATATTTAATTATGTGATGGATCTATTAATAAGAATAATGTTTGGGTATGCTAAGGCCTCTGCAGCTAGACTTTGGTACTCTGCAGGGAGGATGCCAGCTGAGGTCAAGCAAAGTTTGAGTTTCTGTAATAGTTTGTTTATTAGAGTTGTAGGAACAGGCTAAAAGGAAAATGGGCAGGGCTAGGTTACAGTTTTGTAAGTAATGTAAAGAGGGTGTGTTAGGGGCATGGTTGGGGGGATTATCACTTATACCACAGGCAATCATAAATTTATATAACTGAAAACAAACTATACTGACACAATCCTTGTTGCAAGCATTTCACATCACAATCCTTATTGACATAATCCTAGTTGCAAACATTACACATCACTTATAATCTACCCAGTCACTGTCAGTCAAATATTACATAGCTCATTCAAATCCTACCTTCTTAAACATCATTCCTCCCCTGTATGTACTGTTCTCACAACTCCCATTTTCCCTATGTAATTTGCAACTACGGTTTCCTAAAAATCACAATTTCAGTCATTTTATCAGTGTTACTATGTTCACTACTGCTAGTACAGTTGATTTACACTTTGAATTCCATTTTCTAGTAATTGATTTTTTTGTCAGCCATCATTAGACTCAGCAAGGTCTTACTAAGTCTAGGCAATTCCGATTCTGTATCATAACTCAGAAAAATAATTTCCATGGTTACACCAGTTTGCTCACCCAGCTTCTCTGACAGAGCAGTTTGCAGGGAATCTTTCAAGTCTCCCAACTCATTACACTCACAGAAAACATGTTCTCAATTACCTCTTTCTTCCTAGTCACATCTCCAACATTTGTTGTCTACCTGAGAAAAAATTCTCTGTAGTCTAATTAGGATATAAAAATATCTATGTAAACATTTCCAAGCAAAAATCCTAAATCTTCTAGATTTTGTTGCATAAAGCCATACATATATCCCCATTGTTTCTTTGTGAATTGCTTATACAATCTCTCTTCGCAATTCTTTCTAACCTCCTCTGATTGATTCTTATAGTTATTATGCAATATTTTATATGCTCCACTAATTATTCCTTTTTTAACAGCAGCTTCTATTCTATATTCTACTAAAAACTCTACCACTGCTGGTCTTTCGTTTAGAACACCCTATTTCTTTCTCTTTGCCTATACTACAATATCAGTCCTTGATAGGGAAAAAAATCTCTAGCCTGCAGTCCAAATTAATTCTTATTACCTTGGTTCCTCTGCCAGTTTTCTCCAATAAATTCTAGCCCCCTTGTGCCTACTGTCTGTATCCCTAACTGCAGTCATCCCTGTCAGCAGAATCTCCTTTCACCATTCACCATGTTGACTTAGTTCTTAGAATACTTTCTGCTTCTTTATGAATATAATAGTCTGTAAGATTATTGTTATTCTCCTTAAAGGTTTACATGCAAAATCCCAGTCTCTCCTTGTTTCTTGAGCTTCCCCCTTCTTTCATCATCCCTTTCCTGTTTGAATTATAGTTTTCTGTTTGTGCTATGTATAACAGCCTGTGTTGCTCTGAAATACCCCTTCAAATCAGGTAATCCCAATCCCCCTTGTTCTGTTGGAAGAATCTTCTTCTCCCACTTGACTTTTGCCATCTTCCCTTCCCCAATAAAATCATTCAGCTCTTTATTGTTATCCACAACTTCTCCTGCGGTTGATAAAAAATATGCCTGACCTGTGTATAACACTAAAGGGACTAAAATAGTTTAACTGCTTATATCTCACTATCCACATCCATATAAGAGAGCTTCCATTTTCTCAGTTTTTGTATTATCATTTGTTTATTCTCTCCCCACATATCCTTAGCTGACACCAGAATAATTTGTAATCCATACACCTAAATATTTCATTTTATCATGCCCCAAAAATATGGATATTGTTGAACCAATTTGTGTGCAAGTACATAATTTACTGATATTGCCATCGTTTTAGCTTCACTAATTTTGTTGTTGTTGTGTCTTTCGGCTTTTCTTGGTTAGGGGTCGCCACAGCGGAACTCCGGTCCGCTAATGATTGGCAGTAGATTTTTACGTGCCGAGTTGCCAGCCCTGACGCACAACCTTCAACGAAGGTACACCCATTCACGCATGTCTCCACGCAGAAGACGCTCTAGCTGAGAATCGAACCGGACAGCATCTTACTGTGAGGCAACAATGCTACCGCAGCACCACCACCAGCTAAAATCAAGAATAAAGTTAAATATATTTCCATTTTGCAGAACCACAATGCGCATGGCAGTCATTTCAATTGTAATTTGATTTATTAATTCAAAAAGTAGCATGGCTTAATATTTCATCAAAGCTCAGATAACTTTCTGAATTCCTATATTGATTTCACTGCCCCATAAGCAGGTATAATTCCTGCTCCAGAAGTAACACTATCACTAAGATCGATGTGTGCTCAGACTTTAAATGTAGTCTTTCCTACAGCATGATGATAAACCCAAGTACCACCTTTTTTTCCCAAATGGATTGTTACTGTTCTTTGTCTCCATCTTGCAATGAGCATTATAGATTCTTCTACTAATTTTGTATTATCATGAAAACATTTGAAACTGTCTCAGAATGTTCCACAGCACTGTAATGTCCATTTCTGGTTCTGTCAGGTATAAAATAATATCATATGCAAATACTTTTCTTGACTACCATACCAATTATATCCTTGAATTTCGGAGTCCCTTATTTTCTTTGCTAATGGTTCTAAACATAACGCAGATAAAGGGGAAAGAGGACACCCCTGCCTGGTTCCTCTGCTCAAGCAGAAATAATCAGAGAGGACCCCACCCACTTAAATTTTCCCCTCCGATCCCTCATACATCCTCCTCCTAATCAATCTTATAATTTTATCAAGGAATGCAAATGCTTCCATTGCCCTCCTCAAAGACCTAGCTTCCTCTGTCAAATGCTTTCTCTGCATCAAGAGCCACCAATAACATTGTTGTTTTCTTACATTCTGCTTCCTTCAGGATCATCAATGTTCTGTTAATGTTAAATGTTTGCATCCCCTCCCTAAAACCACACTGATCCATACCTATCAATATTGGCATCACTTTTGTCATTCCTTTAGTCATTACAGACAAAGACTTTATAATCATGGTTTAGTATTGAAATGGGTCTGTATGATGCTGGATCGGATGGATCTTTACCCTCTCTTTAGGTATTAAAGCTACCACCACTCTCTTCCAGGATGTTGGTACTTCTCTTAAAATACTGTAAAACAAAACCTTCCAGATCTTTATCATTGTTTTGCTCCTAGTGTCTCATTTGTATTTCATTACTCTGTGTTTTTATTATAGTTATTATTGGCACATGATCTGAAAAAGTTAGTGGGTATGTATCAAGACCTTCAATTAAATGCACATGTTCCTGTGAAATGTAAATTCTGTCTAGACAAGCTCAGTTTTTGTACCGTGAGGAATAATATGAGTTTTGCTAACACCATAAACCAACACAGATATAATGGGAAATTTGTATCTGCTGACTTTTTGGACCTATCCAATACTGTTTCTCACCAGATACTTTTTGAACTTTCCACCTTAAATCTTAGCCATGCCTCTCTAGCTTGGTTCCACAGTTACTTAACTGGCAGACAGCAGGCTGTTAAATGGCAGCAAGATCTCTCTACCCTACTCTCCGTCAACTTGGAGTCCTCCAAGTTTCAGTCCTAGGTCCTCTATTATTTACTATTTCCACCAACTGCATTCATACTTCCACTCCACTAGCCTCGATCATTCAATATACAGATGATGCCACTCTTACTGTGCAGCACCAGCCCTAAAATAACTTATTGCCATAACTTACCAGTCTTTCACAGCTATCAAAACATGGCTTTCTGACTCGCATCTTATTCTAAACCCCTCCAAAACTAAGCCAATGCATTTTCATCCCATCAAATCTCAAAATCTTCCAACCCCTTTACAAATTCACTCCTCAAATAACACCATAATATCAGCCATAACTCAAACTAAATTATTAGGCATTCTAATAGACAATAACTTGCAATTTGACTTGCACCTATCTCAGACAATCAAAAAGACATATGAAACTTGGTCCTTTGTACATGATTAAGCCTTTCCTGCTAATTACAGAAGAAAAGCAATAGCCAGAACTTAACTTCTCTCCACCCTCCTATATGCCTCTCCTATCTTCACTAACATTAGCAAAACTGATCTAGCTAAGCTTGAAACATGCTATAATAAAATAGTCAAATTTGTTACTTCCTCCCCATATAGGTTCACAACTGTGCTGCCTTACATCAATTAAACTGGCTATAACTACCACACTACTTGCCTTACACTAACTCATCCTCGCTCATAGATTGGTATACCATCCTGAAAAAACTCCTGGTCTTTAATCACTGCTCCAACACTACACTAATACTCAAATACTTCGATTCTCCAACAAATCTTTACTACAGATCTCCAAATCCAACAATAAAGATGGGACTCTCTATTTTCTACCTACATCTCTAAAATTTGGAATTCTGTCCCTCAATCCATAATAACTCATGCCAACCCAATCCATTTCAAAAACCAAATTATGGTCTTCCTCTGCAACAACTGGCTCTGCTCATGCAATTCTCCATGCAAAATCCACTCCCATCTCTACTGCTCTACTGTCTTCCTTTCCATCTTGTACAGCTTCTTACTTTCAATAATGCCTCCTCCTACCTGCCTCACATTAACTTCCTTACTTTCATCCCTGTTTTACCTCTCTTCTATTTTGATTCTTTTCCCTAGCTCTTTTATCAGCTCAACACTCCTCATCTTACTCTACTTTTACTTCATATCTTCTTTATGGAAGCATCTACAAATCTTGGCTATGCTCATGATCTGTACTTTAATCTCTCCTCCATCTCTCTCTCTCTCTCTCTTTCTTTACTCTGTGTTATCCAGATTTCTTTCCTTCTCGTCTCTTGATCCAAGTAACACTTGCTATGAGTAGCAAATTAACCCTCTGTTATTCTCTTCTTTAGATCTCCCTCCTCTATTCAACTGAGCCTTCTCAGTTTGGAAGTTGATAGAATGCATTTGTTGATTTCAACTCTATGTTTTATTTTTTTATATATACATATGTTTTACTCTTTTCTGATGTTAAATCTTTTCCACTGTATCTTCATAATTCCTATTAATATTACTGTATTCATTATTATTTTGCTTGAATATCTGAAGTGTTTAACTTGGAGTTTTTTCTCTATGGTCCTCTGCTGAAAACAGGTTATTTTTGACCCATTCAGACCATCCCAATAAACAAATGTCAAATAAATAAATATGTAAATTCACTCCAAACTGCTATTACTGAATTCACATCTTCCATGCCAAATATTTTCATAAATTTCTTCAAAAGTCTACCCTCCTATGTTGCACTTTCCCTTTTGGGCCCTCCAGACATTTATTTACTGCTATAAACCAAGTTTTAGTCCCACCTATAATTAATATTCCTTGCTGAAAGCTGCTTATTTCTCCCAGAATTTTCTTAAGCTCCATTATAGCAGTTGTAGGTGGAATATAAATACATGCCAGTGTAATCCTCCTCCCTTGCCAGTAGCCCCTTAATACTACAAATCTACCATTTTCTTTTTTTATCCCCTTCTATTACTATTGGAGCTCCTCTTGCAATTAATATAAGTACTCCTTTTTACTCTCTGTCCCAAGTATTCCACCGAATGACCATCTTGAAAACATTTCTTTATCAAATTCACATGTTCAGTTCTTTCCAAGTGAGTTTCTTGTACCACAACTATTTGCACTCTACATTTTTAGTATAGTTTACTACTCTTTCTTTTTTGTATTTATCTGTGAGACCACTGACATTTTAAGATATTACAGAAACCATCATTGTATTTCCCATCTTTTATGTATAACAGTATTTTTAAATACATAGTTCCAGCTTTTGTGTTGCATACACACACTGTTTGGCAGGTTAAACTTTTATACAGTTTTTTGTGATATCCATCTCAGCCTATGTCACATCTTAAAAAAAACTTTTATTTAAAGCCCTCAAATAAAAAAAAACACCCCCCAATACCCCCCTAAAACCTATTAGCTTAATACTAACATACAAAAGTATGTACATTTTCAAATATTGAAGTTTTACCCTCCTAAAGGGTGGGAGGCTGGCATAATGGTTAAGGTGCTTACCTTACAGACACAAGGTGCAGGGTACGATTCTCACAGGGGCTAACTGGCTAGGCTTAAAAATGGCCCACAAGGGCAGTTAGGCTAGTACTAACCTATGAACCTATAATAGAAACAAATGTCACAAACTTGACAGCCACACACAGAAAGACCTGAGATAATGTAAGAAAAGAAGTTATATTCTTATCATAACGTTCCATCTGTGTTGTTGGTCTTCATTCATTCATGAAGGATGGGCCTGGGAACAGACTCAGCCGATATAATAAGCTTCTGCCAGCCAAAAAACTCTCTAGCTAATGTTACCCATAGTGCCCTTCTCATCTCCTCAGATTGAGTTTGCCAGTAAGGAAAAGAAAGAGGAGGCTTTGTCTGAACAAATGTCCTATCATGTAACCAGAACAAAATCCGAATCTCCAGGAGTCTTTCAGAGGGGTAGGAGGGTGGGATGTCATGAATAAATGAAGATCAACAACACAGATGGAACATTATGGTAAGAACATAACTTCTTTATCTGATGATGCTAATTTTCATTCATTCATGACAGATGGGACAGAGTCCCCAACTACTTTATGTCCTAGGAGGCCCTATGGAAAAATATTCCTTAACACCACTGAACCAAAGGATGCTCTCCCCTTGGAGACCAAGTCCAATTTGTAATGAGTGATAAAGGTATGAGAAGCCCAAGTGGCTGCTGCACAAATGTCATCCACAGAAGCTCTAGAATGAAAAGCTATTGAGCTAGCATCTGATCTGGTCGAATGTGCCTTTATTTTCGTAGTTAAACTCATTTGTTTCTGTTGATAGACAAAAGAGATGCATTCTCTCAGCCACTTTGCCATGGTGATTTTAGAAACTGATCTTTCCAACTTGGGCCCTTAGGACAGGAATAATTGGTCAGATTTTTGTAAAGATTTAGCCCTATCCAAATACAGGCGTAATTGTCTATGTACATCCAATAAATGCAAACAATATTCTCCTTTATTTGAGAAATTTGGGAAGAAAACTGGTAAGTCAATGGATTAATTAATATTCAACTCTGAAACAACCTTCTGTTGAAAGGATGGGTTAAGTCTGAAGTGATGTTCTCTCTTTGTGGAAAACAATGCAAGGGCGTTTTCAGCACATAGCCTGTAATTCTGATATTCTTCTTGCTGAGGTAATGGCAACCAAGAACAAAGATTTTCAAGACAAGAATTTTATGTCACAATTGGTCGCAGACTCAAAGGGATGACGAGTCAAAGACTGTAGGACTAGCATGAGATTCCAAGGTTCAATGGGCTCTTTGAAAGGCGGTCTTATATGTAAAACCCCTTTCAAGAAGGTTTTACAGAGGCGATGAGATACCAGAGAAGAATCCTGGAAACCATTGGGAAAATTTGACATAGCTGCTAAATGGACCCTGATCGTAGAAGCTAAAGCTCCTGAATGGATTACGGTTGATAAATACTCGAAAACTGAACTGATCGGAGTTGAGAAGGGATCTATTCCTTTTTCCTGAGACCAAAACACATTTATTTCATTTACTATGATAAATCTTCCTGGTGAATGGTTTATGGGAAGCCATAAGTATTTTTCAAACAGGAGAAGAAAGGTTATTTTGTCTGGTAATTACTGGAAGTGGAGGAACCACTCTGTCAGCTTGAGGCTTGATAGGTTTGGATGGATTAACCCCTGTGGGTGTAACAGAAGTCCTAGAGTTGGATCCAGAATCCATGGTCATTGAACCAGGTGAGGCCAAAGGAGAGACCATAGATGGTGCTGTACTAGGGGTTACAGTGCCGACAGACCAGTCACGTCAAGGGTGAGTCAGCTCTGACTGAGCCGTGTACCACAGAGTAGGCTCCGGAACCAAGGTAAGATCCACCAGTGGAACCAAAGAAGCTGGCACCAGGGTAGGCATCGGCATTGAGGACTCCAAAACCTGCAGGGAGGTTGAAGGAGGAATATATGTTGGAGTCTATGGAGAAAAGTCCTCGGGTCCATGTGGGTGGGAGGTTTTAGATGGAGTTGGGTTGCCTCTGGCCGCTAGGAGCTGATCCACAAGTCTCACTACTTCGTGCTACAAAAGGATCCTGGTGGGTTGACATCCCCGATAGAGATTCAGGCCGATCAAGGGTCAATTGACAGAGAATATCTGGTCCTGGCTAGTGTCTCGACCTTTGGCATCATGGTCAAAGGACCAGAAGGTTGTGATTGGGGGGGGTGACCAGTTTTAATGGAGAGACTATTTTTGATGCTGAGAGGGTTTGTGGTACCGTGAAAAACGTTGGTACCATGGGAAAAGCAGTCATTGCAGAGAAGTTAGTTTAGCAATTTTTGGTTTCGGTTCCGTTCGAACCTGCGCCTTAGTGGTTTTCGATTCCTGAGGATGAGGAGACAATGGTACTGAGTGGCTCCTCTTCCTAGACTTTTTTAGGAAGGGTTGAGACCTCCACCTCAGATAAAGCCTCTAAGAAAGGAGTTTTTAAAAGTCCCTTCAGAATTAGTTTATTCTTGTGCTTGGCTAAAGTATGGGCACTAAAGCCCTTACAGAGCTCGCACAGGGGGTTGAACTTTGAAGTGTAGTACTGCCAGGCAATAGACACAGGAAAGATGACCATCAGAGTTTGGCATCTTCCTGCAACATTTATCACACTGTCTGAAACCAGTAGTGCCCTTTTTGTCCACCATTATACGGATATCCACACAACAGTACCAACAGCAGTGAAAAAAAAAGCAATTCAACAGTTCTACGGGAGATGGAGACTGATTGAGGTTAGGAGAGATTTAAAAAAAAAAAGTTAATTTCCTGGAAAACTTCTCTCCCTTATGGTCACTTCCCAGTCCTGATCCATCCTCTACCGGTCCTGAACATGTGTTGCATTCCTTCTTAGAAAATATAGAGGAATATGGTAGGAGTTCACTTTTATGGTGGGGAAGCTATTAGTCAGGATTTATTATGTCCTTACTCTGAGTTATATGGAGATGGGGTGGTGGTGTTACTAGTTATTGGCTCAATGGACAAATAGATGGGGGAAAGTGGACTATAGGCTTGTAGAATTTCCATGTGATTGAATTACCTCAACACTGACTACACACTTTGACTGCTAAAGAACACCTACCATTTTTGACACTCATTTACATGTTTTCAGAAAGCATTTAAATAACGCATTTCTTAAAAGTCCTTTCAAAATCATATATATGCTTGGACTCTAGAAGTACATTTGTTTAACGTGGTCAGTTTGTGGGAGTAAGTTTATTCTTTTCAGCTCATAATGTTAAGCTATCAGGTGTCAAAACACAGGCCCAGCTGTCAGCAAAGGAAACCTCTTTCTGTGCTTTATGCTCATCACTATAGAAAAAATATACATATGAACATACACAATCATGTCTTAGTACACAATGAAATAAATTCATGAATGTAAGAATAAACAAGATATTTACCTTGTATCTGGTTTTAGGAATAGTCCAAGAAATCCTGACTTTACCAGAGTCTCACAGTAAGGATCAAACGTTCTTCATGGTATAGCTTGCTTATGGACCATTACAGCAATTTACTGCAAGTGAATTAGTTATGTTTTCTATCTTAGTAGAGCCCTTCTTACTTTGGTGGGAGGAAGAAGTTTGGTAATTCATACTTTTTTCAGCTAGAAGTGCCTAAAGGCCATACAGATTGAAACTGTTACCTTTGAATACAACTTAAACATTTCATGTAAAATGAAGGACCAGGTGCTTATGTTAATGGAATATCCTGAAAATACTTTGGTGTTGGTTCACCGTAGGATGGCTGCATATATGTTACATTCTAGCTATCTTAAATAACAGATTTTTTTTTAAATCCATGATTTTGTTATGACCTTTATTTTACATTTAAAACATATGGTTGGTCCTTATGATATTTTAAACTCAATCTGATTTACATAAAGATGAATCTTTACAGTACATCTTTATTATATATAATTTATGATGACTTGAAGTGATATTAAAAATACATATCATAAAATCAAAATGAAACAGTTCTATTTGATATGTTTTAGTATGTTTCTTGAATGATTACATACAAATGTTATAGAAGTATTTTATTTGATAATCTTTCTTTTTAGTCACATATACTGCCTAATAATGCAAAAGTATGCAACAACAGATACTTAAGAGGGGATGAGATGAGTGTTGTTACTAGTCAGACGGTCAGTTTGAGTGACAGATGTCATTCAAATTAGGAGTTTTCAACTTCAGGGGGGATTAGAGAGTGTTTATTTCATTAGTAAATGTTGTACATTTCTGTTAATAGTTATTATGATGTTCACCAAGTCTCACAAAATTGAATTTGATATAAACATATCTTTTGGGAAAAAGTTTTATGTGGTTCATATGTAACTTATAATTGTATTCCTTATAGTTAATTTCTATTGTGTTCTAAAACAAGTAAAAATTGGAAAATTAGTCAACAAATAATATTCAGAAATACAAACATTTTATGGCATCTTTACGTGTATATCACTAAACATTATGGATTAAATAATCCTAACAAGAGAAGATCTTTGAATAAATATCTTAAACTACATAACTCTCAGCTAATATGAAACTCATCTATTAACTGAAGATATTACAAAATTGGATACCAAATTTTATAAACTTTTGATTAGCTTTGAACATACACACAAAAAAAAGAGGAGTCGTCATACTATGGAAAAATACATTACCTATGCCTAAAATAATTAATACATGTAAAGATAATAAAGGGATGTTATCTTCTGTTATAGAATTTAATAACAAAATTTTGACTTTAATAAATATATATTGGATTCCTGGCATTGGACTTACAACAGTAAAACAACATATAGATCAGTTTTCTAAGGGCAATATTATTCTTGCTGGAGATTTTAATTTCATCTCAGATATAAAAGATTCTAGTATTAATGGCAAAAGGAAAATTCCAGCAATAGCCAAAATATTAAATGAATTCTCGGATTCATATATGCTGAAGGATATTAACAATTTTGCAGATGTTAAATCAATGTTTTATACATTCTACTCACATAGACATAATTCATATTCAAGAATAGATACGATGTTTATTTCTAATAACCTGATTCCCTATTAAACTCAAAGATGATTTGATGTCCTCAAACTCAAAGGTGATTTCATGTCCTCTTTCAGACCATAACTCCATAACATTTGATTTTATAATAAATTCCACATTTAATGGTCAAATTAAAAGGATACCCGCGTATATAACTAAACTAAAAGACTTCACTAATTTTATCTCTATAGTACAACATTTTACTGAACGTAACACACAGGGAACATCTGAAATATACATCTTGGATGCTCTAAAAGCTTACTTATATGGTAAAATTATTGACTGGTATAAAAACAAAATCTCATGGGATAAAGAACTCCAAGTTATACAGTCAAACTAGATAGTTTAAGACTTGATGTTTCAAGAAATCTAGATAAGAAAGCTAAAATAAGTGAAATAAATACTTTGAACAATAAGTATTTAGAAATATTAAATCATAAAACTATGATTAATTTGGAGAAATATAAACTTGCAAATTTTTCTATAAATCCTAGATCTATGAATATTCTAGCTAACAAAACTAAAAAGTTAAATAAGTTAAATCAAATTAATGAAATATATTCTCCAACAAAAAGAAAAATGGTGTCTGGTTTATCTAATATAGTAAAAGAGTTTAGAGAATTTTTCTTAAAAATAAATCAATCCAATACTATAATTAATGATACAAGAGATATTCAATCATTTATCAGTAATAAAAAATAGATTATCAGGTGAACAAATAAAACTAATAGATAAACAAATATATTTTAAAGATATACAAGATCAAATTACTAAACCTAAGCAAAATAAAGCTCCAGGTAACGATGGTATAATTTCTGAAATCTACAAAAGTTTACCTACCAAAGCTTTAACTTTGTTACACACAATATACAATATAGCCCAAAATAAAAACATTATACCCCCCTTCTTGGAAATATACCTTTATTTCTCCTATAATAAAGCATGATAAAAACCCTATAAAATGGTCTTCATATAGGCACATTTCATTGTTAAAAACAAACTATAAAATGTTTATGTCTATTTATACTGACAGACTTAGAATTATTTTACCTTCCCTGGTAGACATGGACCAAACAGGCTTCATAATCAATAGAACTTCCTACGATAACATCAAAAGAACAATAACTTTAATTGAATCAGTGAAAATCTTAAGAAATAATTTAACTCTAATCAGTTTAGATATCAACTGTGTTTTCAACTCGGTTAATTGGGATTATCTTTTCATTTTATTGAAGGAGTTGAATTTTTCTAATAGTTTTATTAATCTTATCACTTAATTATATAATGGAAGTCAAGCCTATATAAAAATTGGTACAAATGTATCCCAGAGCATACCTATTGTAAAAGGAACCAGGCAAGGTTGTCCTTTATCTCCTCTTGTATTCATATTAGTTATGGAACCTTTGGCAAACTTGAGATAATAGCAGTATACAAGGTTATAGACTAAACTCCAACGAAACATCAAAAATTCAAATGTTTGCTGATGATGCATTAATTACTCTTGGTGGTACTAATCCTACTTTACAAGAATTGTCCAAAAACATGGATATATTTCAAAAAATGCTGGTCTTACTTTTAATAACAGTAAAACACAAATTATTTTAACTGGTTCAAAAAGTTATAATGTACACAATGGATATAAAACATATATACCTCAATCCCAACAAATAACATATTTAGATACAACTATAACCACTAATATTAAAGATATTTTACAAATAAATTATAGTAAAAGTATATCAACTAGAGAGAGTTTAATAAGTAAATTGAACAAAATTATATTCACAATGGAGGAGAAACTTTCCATTGTAAAGATGATATTGCTTCCTAAAATTTTGTACATAATACAATCTATATGTAATCCCCCTACAAACTCTTTAATAAAAAAAGTTAACACTTATTAAAAATGTTTATGGTATCCAATAAAACCTAGAATTGCATTATCTTATCATATGTATAGTTGGGAAAATGAAGGCATATCTTTACCAAATTTAGAAATGTACTCAATCTCATCAGTAATTAAGACAATTGTCTATCTTATAGATGGAGAATACTTAGAAAAATGGAAAGAGATTATAATTAATTTATCTCAGAATACTAAAAATAAGTTAATACTTATCTATCATTTATATAGTTTAAAGGACTACTTTTCCAATTATTCCACTTCGACATTTAAATCTTATGTCGTTTTAATTCTAAAGGCCTTTAAGAATAAGAAGTTATGTACTCACCATAAAGTTCCATCTGAGTAGGTGGCTTCATTTGTCTGCAACCTGTGGGGTCCTGGATCCGATATCAGATCCGAGCCGGCAACTTGTAGCATAGTTATGGATCCGAGCTCCTAGCTCCTCCCCTCACCCATAATCCCCTGCCAACCTCCCATGACCTCAGATCAAGTTTGCCCCTCTATGGATACCTGAAAAGGTGTTCCAACAAGCATAATAGCTAAAACAATATAACAGTTCCAAGTTCTGAAGGCCAGGGGGAAGGAGGGGGGGATGGTTGCAGACAAATGAAGCCACCTACTCAGATGGAACGTTATGGCGAGTACATAACTTTTTAATCTGGAGTAGGGACTTCATTTGTCAGCAACCTGTGGGACAGAGTCCCCAGCTACCTGAATCTTGGGCGGCCATCATGGAAGGATGTTCCGGAGCACTGCGGAACCAAAAGATGCTCTCCCTCTAGAAATTACATCCAGTTTGTAGTGGTTAATAAAAGTGTGAGATGAGGCCCAAGTGGCTGCCGAACAAATATTGTCCAATGGCACTCTAGATTTAAATGCAGCCGAAGTAGAGATGGAACGAGTGGAATGTGCACGGACTTCCTCAGGTGCGGGCCTCCCGGAAGCTTGATAGGCCAAAATAATACATTGAGAAATCCAATGCGATAAGGTGACCTTTGAAACGGCTTTACCCAAACTGAATTTAGCAAAGGAGACAAACAACTGATCAGATTGTCTGTGACCAGCTGTCCTATGAATATAGAAACATAGCTGCCTGTGTACATCTAAGGAATGCAGCTTGTACTCTCCTTTATTTTGATACTTAGGGAAGAAGACCGGTAAGTTGATGGACTGATTGATATTTACTTCCGATGCCACCTTGGGAAGAAAGGAGGGATTGGTCCTGAGGTACACTCTGTCCAGATGGAAGACCAAGTAGGGAGGGAAAGGGCTTGGAGTTCCGAAACTCTCTTGGCTGAAGTGATGGCTACCAGGAATGCTGTTTTCCAGGATAAATATTTGAGATCGACCGATGCAGCTGGTTCAAAGGGAGAAGCGGTCAAGGCTTGAAGGACTAGAGAAAGATCCCATGGAGGTACTGCTTCTTTGACAGGAGGCCTGAGTAGAAAGGTGCCCTTGAAAAGTTTTGCACAATTTAGCTGACATTAAAGGGCCTATTTCATGTCCCACATGGTAATGGGAGATGGCTGCCAACTGTACCTTGACTGTCAAACAACTAGCTCCTTGCTGAAAGAGTCCGGTTAGAAAATCCAGTATGGATGGTAGAGGGGCAGTGAAGGGATCCAGATTATGATGTTCCGTCCAGACGGAAAAGCGTCTCCATTTACTGTGGTATATTTTTCTGGTGGAAAGCTTATGCGCTGCCACCAGGATGGCTTTGACTGGAGAAGAGATGCCGGGAGTCCTGACTAAGAGTGGAACTGGAGCAACCAAGCTGTCAGCTTCAGGTTGACCAGATTCAGGGTTTGTAATTCCGATGGATGGAAGATTAGATCCGGAGTGGGATCCAGAATCCAAAGAGGATTCACTAGATGAGACAGGTAAGGGAACCAAGTTTGCCAAGGCTAGAATGGGGCAATGAGGATCATTCTGCTCCCCAACCGCAAGGCTTTCTGTAAGAGCTTTGGCATCAGGAGTAAAGGAGGGTAGGCATAAAGTAGACCGGGCGGCCAAGCATGCACCAGAGCGTCTCTCGGGGCTTCCCCTGGTGGGGGAATCAGAGCGAAGAAGCTGTCGCAATTCATATTTAAGGGAGGGGCAAAGAGATCGCAGCAGGGTTGCCCCCATTTTGCGAGTATCTGCTTCGGTACTAGTGGGTTGAGAGACCACTCGTAAGGGGAAAGAATGGTGTGGCTGAGTTTGTCCGCCAGAATGTTGGCCCGCCCCGGAATGTGAGTTGCGATCAGAAAGCGGTTGGTGGAAATCACCCATTCCCACACTCTCATGGCTTCTCGGCATAAGGGGTAGGATATGGTTCCCCCCTGTTTGTTGATGTACCAAACAACCGACATGTTGTCTGACTGAATTGCAATCATTCCTATGGGGAGGAGATTCTGAAGTGCCTGCAATGCCAACAGCACCGCTCTCATCTCCAGAACGATGATATGCAAGGAGGTCTCTGTGTCATTCCACGTGCCTTAGACCGTCCTACCCGTGTAATGCCCCCCCCCCACCCGAGGCGAGAGGCATCCGTGGTCACTGTGGCGAGAGGGGGAGGAGTGCCGAAGGGCCGGCCTATTTGGAGGTCCGGGGATTGGAGCCACCATAACAGGGCCCTCCTGCAAACCTTACTGATAGAGATAGGGTGGCAGAGATGAAGAGATTGGAAGGACCATTGCACTTGAAGGGTCCACTGCAGTACCCTCATGTTTAGGCGAGCACATGGAAGAAGCGTTATTGCAACCACCATGGAGCCCAGCGCCCACAGGACCAATTCCGCCGGTGGAGCTTCCGATTGTAGGATGGCCTGCACATGCAATCTTAGATTCTGTAGTCGTTCCGAAGTCAGGAAGACTTGTAGATCCCTGGTATCTAATCTGGCCCCTATGAACTCTATTACTTGTGTCGGAGCAAGGGAAGATTTGTCCGTATTGATTGTGATGCCTAACTGGGGGGCTAGGCGGAGAAAGTAATCTCTGGCTGAGCAGAGTAGATGCCTTGCTGGGGCGGTTAGAAGCCAGTCGTCCAGTTACGGAAAGACCTGCATTCCCTGGAGTCTCAGGTGGGCCGCTATCACTGCTAAGACTTTGGTGAACACCCTGGGGGCTGTGGTGAGGCCAAAGGGAAGGACCCTGAACTGATAATGACTGGCTCCCAGCTGGAAGCAGAGAAACCTCATGGATTGAAGAGTGACCATTCGGAATTTTTCCTTGGTTACCGACAGGTTCAAGAGGGAAAGATCTAGAATTGGTCTTAAGTCCCCCATCTTTTTTGGCACCAGAAAGAACCTGGAGTAGAACCCTAATCCAAGCTGGTCTTGGGGGATGGGTTGGATGGCTCTTTCTGTTAACAGCTGCTGGATTTCTGTGGCTGCGGTCTCCCTCTGATTGGGTGGAACATCGGGGAGGCTCCTGAGTTTGGGGACATGATACACTGGAATTTTGTAGCCTCTGGATATGATACGAAGCATCCAGCGGTCTGATGTGATGGACTCCCATGCCACCAGATGCCTCGAGAAACGCCCCCCGACTGCCTCCAGAGCAGAGCAGTCGGGCAACCCTTCAGGGCTGCTGCGTGGGCCGGTCAGAGAAGGACTCTCTGGACCCAAAGTTCTTCAGGGTCCCTCTGCCCCTGTGGCGGCTTCCTGCCTGTCCTCCTCTGCCACGGAAGGACTGGTTGTCCGGAGCAGGTTGGGAATGTTGCGATTTCCAGAACCACATCTTCTTCTGTCCCTTTTGGTTCTTCGAGAAGGACCTCTGGGGAGCAGAGAAACAGATTCCGATGGCAGACGTCTTCCCGTCCTTCTCGCTCTGGACCAGCGTTTCGCGAATGGTCTTGCCAAACAGGGCAGAACCATCAAAAGGGGCGTTCGCAAAGGACGCCTTAAAGGGCTCCGCGAAGTCACAATGCCAGAGCCAGGCCTGACGTCTCATGACTAGGCCCGCTCTGCTAGCTCTAGCGCTCCCTCAGTAGCGTGGAACAAAAGCCGCATAGAGGTATTGGAGATAGACTGTAGAGTGGCCATTCGAGTGGAGTACAACTGCTTGTTCTCCGCTGACATGGACTCAGGGGGGGAAGCAGGGTATTCTTTGATAAGATCTCGCTGCATCCTGATGACGTGTGCCATATAGTTCAGAGACCTTACGGAGAAGGTCGCTGAACTAAAAACCTGCTTCCCAAGGTGGTCCATCGAGCGGGACTCCTTGCTCGGTGGATGGACCAAGGGGCTCTCCTGAGCTAGTTCCCCTCTTCGTGGCTGCCACCGTCAACATGACATCTACGAGGGGACCCTTGCTCCAGTGGGACCGGTCTGCGGGGGGGGGCTCAGTATCCTGTCCGGGCATTTAGGGACTGGCTCCACAGAGTCTGGCTCCTTCCACGCCCTGGTGGTAATAAGGTCCACCAGGGGGTCGGCTGGAGGGGACACCCAAGAGGTAGACGGGCCTGCTTCGAATGCCTCCAGGAACACGGATTTGTCAGAAGAAGCCTTGGGGGCAGACCACCCACCTCTGATCCTAAGCATTTCCATGATGTCGCCAAAGGAGACATCCTCCGGGGGTGACCTTGGGGAGCCTTCCCTTTCATCCAAGTCCATGTCCTCTGTTAAGGACTCTGGGGAGTCCACGTGCCTCCTCTTACACTTGTGCTTGCGAGGCACCTCCTCGGGGGGGGCTGTCCGAGGAAGTCTCGCCAGCAATGTCTTGTTCCAATGGAACAACCTGGGACATCGAAGCAGGCTATCCCTGTGGCCGGGTGATGGAAGCCTGACCCAGCAGAGAGGGAGTGCAGGGCGGAGCCGAGACAAGGGCCGGAGGTCTGGATGCTCTCGTCAGAGCCCTCTCCACTACATCGAAGGCCAAGGGGGAGCCGCTCTCCCTGGGCTCTGAGAGCAGACTCCCACTCGGATCCGATGAAGGGATCCATTGTGCTCCGACCTGCACGGAGCCTAAGGCACACTGAATCCCTCGGATCCGAAGCTCGGACCACAGCTCCGAGAGGTTGGATCCGACGATGGAAGCGACAGACTCGAGGGTAGGGTAGGATCCGAAGTACCCAGTACTGCCGGCACCGACCCACCCCCGGGTCCACCGCTGCCCGGCTCCAAGCACTCCGAACACAGAAAGTGGGTCGGAGAAGGAGCTATCGGAGCAAAAAAGGGAGGCAGGAGCACTCCCATCTGCAGCTGGGCCTGGATGAACCTTCTCATCATCCGGTCCAAGTCTGCATCAGACAGGCTGTAGGTGGATCTCAACAAGGCCACCGAGGCAGGCCTGGAGTGCCGCCTCGATGACCTCGATGGAGATCGGGTCTCCTCCGGTCCCGGGGAGAAGCAAGGTGATCGGAGCCGAGGAGGAGGAGACCTGGAAGCCGTGGAGGGAGAAGCCCGCTTAGCCGGGGAGGCTGAAGCAGAGTCCTCGGCCCGCCGCTTGTGGTGCTTCTCCCTCCGTTTCTCCCTCCTGGCCTCCCTGTCCTCCGGCGCTTTAGAGGGAGTTTGAATCCCGGCCGGGGGAAGGGGGGCAGGAGTGGCTACCACCACAGGCTGAGGAGGTGCCATGGGAGGAGCAGAGGTCGAAGCCGAATCCGGAGGCAAAAGACCCGCCAGGACAAGCTTCGACCTCCGCTCTTTCAGTGCCCTGGGGTTGAACGCTGCACAGATTGTACATCCTGACGAGAGGTGTTCAACCCCAAGGCACCGAACACACAGAGTGTGGCCATCAGCCGGAGATAGCTTATGGCCACACTGGGTGCATTTAGAAAAAATAGGCTTTAGGGCCTCTGCCATACCCAAAACTAAAGTGCACTACACAAGCACACACGCCCCAAACACCAAACACACACAGACACATGCTAATGACCAGTGAGGGGAGGGTGAAAAATAAACAAAATTAAACTAAATAGGAACCTTACCACTCACACACATTATAATTACCAAGTCTAACCAAAAAAGATGAACAAAATTCACTTATCTGAAGATAGACGCTAGGAGCTCTAAAATCCAGCTACACACTCAAGCGCGGCAAACTAAATCTGAGGTCATGGGACGTTGGCAGGGGATTATGGGTGAGGGGAGGAGCTAGGAGCTCGGATCCATAGCTATGCTACAAGTTGTCGGCTCGGATCCAATATCGGATCCAAGACCCCACAGGTTGCTGACAAATGAAGTCCCTACTCCAGATCTATATATTTAGGTTTAGAATGCTTGAGAATTGTTTTTTTCTCATCTTTCCTATTGCCTATATACAAGGGATATTATTGTCTACAGATTATTCTAAAATGTCACTATTCAAACAAAAACATTTAATATTTTGGCATCAAATGATAAATAAAAATGAGGTAAACTCTATTAATACTCTTATAGAAGAATATAATTTTGATACTCTACCTTGGTTACAATTGCAAGAATTTAGAAAATATACTCTAAACTAGATTTAATTCCCTCAGTTGCTAAGAATTCAATACCCAAACTTACTCAATATTTGATTTTATCTGCCCAGCATAATTTCTTAGTTAAAAATAGTATATCATATATTTATAGAGCAATTAAACAAGATCTAGAGATATACTCAGAGAGCTATTGAAATTCATTTTCTGTAATCAATAATTTTAATCCTTCAGAGAAAGACATTTAATTTTCTTCGGTTGGTCACCAAAACTACTACTTCTCTTAAATGGAGAATCATCACATGGAGATTCTTACATAAATCCTTTCTCACTCCACAAAAAATGAGTAAGATAACTAAAGAAGATGCTGTTTGCGGGAGATGTAGCACAGAAATACATGCTGATTGGAATCATATATTCTATGATTGTATATTAAAGAAATTTTGGGAAAAAATTAATATGTTTTTACAGGCAATATTTACAGATAATTTTTTTACTCACCAAATCACTTATATTATTCAACACACCAGTTCCAGACTGTATAAAGAAAAGCAAATATTCTTTGCTCTGGTCTATAGTGTCCATTGCCAGGAAAATAATTACAAAAAAATGGAAGTCTTTATCTACTCCTTCACTTAAAGAATTTAAAGGTCTTCTCTTGGAAATATCTACATTAGAAATGTTGCCTATTAAATCCATATCTATGAGGAATACAAGTTTATATTATCAATTGAAAGACATCCATGAACTATTAGTTAAAAAACTAGATTCATGATTAATGCAGTAATCTTTCCTTTCTTCTTTTTTTTTTCTTTATCTTCTATATCTTTTCCCTTATATTTCTTTTACAAAAATATTAATATAACTGATTTTGATATATAGTGAACATCATTGTATATAGTTCTATGGTATAATTATTATATTGTTTTCTATTTTTAAATATTGTACTCAAAAAAATTTTTGTTCAATCTTTTCAAAATATTTGTTCATTACAATAATGTTTTCAATAAAGCTGTTTAAAAAAACTAACAAAAAATATGTAGCCATTTTTCTATACTCCACAACAAAAATAAACTAAAAATCTGCCACATCAGTGCTAGGAACCCCTGTAACAAAAACACACTTATACATTCTTGGATTCAAAATTATGCAGTAGATATATTTGTAGTTGTTGAAACTTGGTGAAAACCATACATTAGAAATGAAGAAATCTTCCCAGCAGGATAAACCATAAAATGACAAGATCATAAACACAAGTGAGCAGGTGCAGTAGCAATACTCTCTTGCTATAACTTACCATCAAATACAAACAGCTTCCGCATTTTAGTAATACAAAAAACTTGCTGCCCTAAAATTCTGCAGTAGTACAGACCCTATGTATCATAGCTCTTTTATCAGACCCCCAAGAACACTCCATGTAGAGCTAAAGATCTTTTCTTTTTTTAATTTCTCCAAGTCTTTTTGGTTTCTAATATCATGACAGGAATGGACCCCATTCCTAAGTTAAGGTATGATTAAAGTTCATGAAATTGGGATTCTTTCAATCTTTAATGTAAGCCAGAAGTTCTCTTCGCAGCACCCGCAATGTGCCCAATAATGACTCCTTTTCCTGTGTGACATTAAATATAAAGCGGGAGACTATAATACTAGGAGATATTAAAATGGCTTGCTCTTCTAATCTTTCAACTTCCACAACCTCTACAGTTCAACTCTTCAGCTCAACACAGCTCATTCAGTCACCTACCAGATCCTTGGCTGGATTTTAACAACTGACCTTACCAAAACACAACAGCTGGTATACTATCTGATACAGTCTATAACCACCATCCTACTAATATAATACTGTCTCAACTTAATCTCAAAAAAACATGTACAGTGCAAAAAAGCCAGGAGAAACTAACTCTGACACTGTGACAATGCTATTGAGGCAATGTGATCGGAATTCCTTAAAATACCCACCGCCAGATGATGCAGTCTCATACTTAAGATATTTCTAGACATATGGAATTCCAAAGTCAAAATCCTTACCTGAAACATGACTAACCTACACAAATAAAAAGCTAATGCTAGCCAGATACAAAGCTTGGTAATGGTGGTATAAAGTCTGAAAATGTTTAATAACCATCTATTTAGATACCTTAAGGACAAAACAAAGAACCGGGTTAATAAAGATGAGAAAAAAATAATTTGGAAACCTACAAGTAGCTCACAAGAAAAAAATTCTCCCCTCAAAAAAAAAAAAAAAAAAAAATTCAGGCCAACAATCCATATTTTATCAAAACAGACCACAAATTACAAATCATAACCAAGATCACTCTGCTCTGAATCAAGCTTTGACATTGTTTATAAATTTCAATTCATACTTTGTCAACATGGTTAATTCCATCCTTTGCACCCCAATAGGCAACACATGCAGACTGCCATTAATAACACTACTAGCTCAATGTCAAACTTCTGACCTTAACGAATTGAGTTTGTCTACATCTAGTACCTACTTCCCATATTACTAAACTACTCTCCAAGTTAAAATTAACACTGCTCCCAAGCAACCTACTGGCTAACTTTTTAAAATCAATCACTGACAGAATAGCTTCCTCAATATCCATGTAAGTAAACTGATACATGGATTCACAG
Organism: Protopterus annectens; assembly: GCF_019279795.1. Classification (NCBI taxonomy): domain Eukaryota; kingdom Metazoa; phylum Chordata; order Ceratodontiformes; family Protopteridae; genus Protopterus; species Protopterus annectens. Next base: position 1,298,504,816 of record NC_056743.1, on the reverse strand, counting down.
GTTCATAAGTAGTTACTAGGCATGCGGTCCAGGAGAGCATTATGGAGCCTAGCTAAAATTTCCACTTGCCCCAAAGCACTAAGTGACTTGTTCAAGGTCACAAACTGGGTAAATGAAGGCCAACAGAATCACACTCTGTACCAACTCGCTGACAGCTCATAGCCTTAGTAATTTGCATTAACTGCCAAACTACTCCTCAGCACTAGTGTTCCTTGCACCTAGGAAAAAATCGTACATCATCCTTCTTCACAATGAGGCTCAGACATATAAATAATTTTAGACCCATGGCTATTTTATCCTGTGTTAGTCAAATCTGCTAAAGCACTCCCTAACACAACACACCACTGTATACCTCAAACAGATGAAATGGGTAGAGCCTTTTAAATGTAGTCCTATCTATACATCTAAAGGAAGCATTAAAAATATACAACAATCAAGAAAAAATGTCCTCCAATCAAATATAGCCTTCAGTTGTACATTCCTCAAAGACAGCTATGATGAAATCACAATACCCTAAACCTTTCACAGAAATCCAGCAGCACACATGGACATTAGCATCATTTGTATTACACTGCTAAACAATAAATGGGATAGCCTGTCAAACTCCTTGTGACATCACTACTTTCAGAACATATAATACCACCCTAAAATATTACCTACAATCAAACTGGCTGTGCTTTATCACCTCTCTGGGACAACCCCTTCCCCCTACGCCAAAGCTCCCTTACCTTCTAGCTTAACACCCACATCAAGCTCTCACATTTATTATCTGTAGACCCCTACTCAGTTATTCTCTTTACTAATACATAGTTGCTCTAGCTACCTATAAAACATCGGAAGACTCCATGTAACTAAGTATGCATCTATGTAAAGTCCTACTGTTATATTTATATCACATTCAAGCTTATAGCACCTTCTTGTATACTTCCAGTTCACACCCATAGCTCCTTATGGTGTCCAGAACTTTTTTGGGTTTGGCTTTATTTACTAAGTGACTTACCAGCTAATGTTGTCTTTCGACTTTTCCCGGTTGCGGGTCGCCACAGTGGAACTCCGGTCCGCTAACGAATGGCAGTAGATTTTTACATGCCGAGGTGCCAGCCCTGACGCACAACCTTCCATGAAGGTACGCCCATTCACGCATGTATCTACTCAGAAGATGCTCTTGCTGAGAATTGAACCAGACGTCTTACTGTGAGGCGACAACGCTACCAGCTAATAACAGGCAATATTAGAATATGCAATGACTTATTAACAAAGGGGCACTAAGACTGCTAATCTAGGATATATTGCAGTAAAGAAATTAATCACTGTTCATCACATTCATATTTCCATATTAATGTTCATATTTTCATAACTGAGAGCCCTACATGTTATTGAGGGGTATGGAGTGATATGCTATGGTGGAAGACATTAAAATTCATTGTCGATGTCTTTTTATAGTAACCTATACCTGATACATTGCTGTCTGTCAGTAACTATGAAAATAAGCTAAATTTCCATATGCACTTAAAACTGTAAAAAACAAGTGACTTACAACCTACTGCATGACATTAGATGAAACTCTAGATGTTGTTGAAGAAAACTGTCTTTCAAATAATTTGCACTGTAAGTTGCACATCTTGAGAAATATTCAGTGTTATTTATTCTGCTAATTATACAACTGAGCATACGTTTTCAAATTTCTGTAAATATGTCAATAAATGTGCACTAATAGAGGATTTTTTATATATGTCAATAAATGTGCACTAAGAGAGGATTTTTTTATGTGGAAGCTTATTTCTGGTTAACAAAAATATTCTGATATATGAGTAGGTTATACAGTTTCCAAGATATGATAAATTGTTTGTGAAAATTTAGTAAAACATGTAATTTTGGGTTTATGTGCATTATAATATATTACATTATTTATAGAAAGACTATGAATTCACTATTATCACTGCAAAGAATAGTTCTTACTAAAAACCTTATAATGTGGACAGTGCCTTTATTGTTCACAAAATGTTGATGTTTGCTTATTGTATTCTTTTTAAGTTCATTTTTCAGAAAATGCTCTGGAAAGCAAGAGGTTTGTAGGCTGCTAGATGCGTGGTATTTCACACCATTTAGGTGTTAATGAGATGTATAAAATAAGTCACATCTATGTAACTGAACTGCATTTTAGCTTGTTTAGAGATTTCTGCTATAGGTATCTTAATGCATAACCATTGTATATATGATGCTGTAGCATAATTTTGTGTGCAGAACTTTTCTTCCCAGGCCACCACTGAAAATAGACACTATTCAGTTGGATTACCCCAGAAAATAAAAACAGTAAATTAATTAAAAAAAATAAATCTCTGGTTAGTCTCCTCTCTCATGTTCAACATTCATCTTGACATCACACATACCAAGAGAACATCTCTATTTTTTTGAGCACAAAACTCTCCCCTTTTCTCTCTCACTCCTCCAGGGCACCAATTAGGAAAGGTATCCTTCTATCTCAGCTTGAATATGGATTCCCACTTGTTTCACCAGCCTCAGCAATTCAGTCCACAGCTAAGAAAATCTGTAGATTTATCAAGCATGGTTCAAGGAGTCAACATCACTAAGACTCATGAAAAAAAGTTGGGGACCAATTAGACAAATGGTTGCCTTGCTTCCAGGCTCTCAGTTGTTCAAACATCATGAGCAACCTTTCCCCTTCTAACTTCTAAACAAATAAGGCAATCTCCCTCATATAACCTCTGAAACGTTAACCACTCGCGTCAATCTAGACTCTATACTTCAGACCATACTTTGTCAATGCTGGCCTCACCATTCTGAAGTCTGTTAAAATCACATTTAAAAGTTCAAGCTCTATATACTTTTAACCCATCAGGTCATAAATAACCTAAACCTGTATTTTTTATTATCTTGTCACTCAGCTCACTCTCTCACCTCCTTAGTGCCCAGTGTTAGAGCTCTTACGAGCAGCACAGCAAATCTTTTACTACATTGTTTTTTTTTTTTTAGTCATACAAGCTGCTTTACATGCAAGTCTTTTTCTCTGTTTCTCTGCATGTGTACCGACTTTGCTACTATCTCTACTTTTGATATCACTGTGCCTGTTTTTTTTTTTTTTCAGTACTCATTTTTGCAGTTCATTCTCTGGCTGAGATTGAAATTGGTCAACACTGATCAGAGCTCTACCCCAGTAAACAAACCAAATGGATGAATAACTAAAATTCGTAATCCACACACTAAATGAATCTTAATCTGCAAGGTATATTTCTCTCAGATAATGCTTGCACCACTCCCCTACTAAAGTAAAATACTACTACACCATGGCAAAAATGTGATTCTTAGGATGAGTTAGACTACAATGATTACAAATTCTGGTAAGTTTGACACAGTGTAGGGTCCACAGCCTATGACAACCATTCAGCAACTTCACCAGTGCCATTCTGCCTGGCAGTCTTGGGATATGACGGAATAACCATTTCAACAAAGCAAGCAAAATAAATGCATACAAAACAGTAGCTATGCAGTTGTTTGCTTTTAGCTGTATGCAGGACTTACTAGGTTATCTAGCCACATTACATGTGGTAGCAACATTGCAGACAATTCATCCTTCTTTAAAGACAAATATAGCTTAGGATTCTTAGTGAAAAATCCCTATAAAAGCTCTACTGACATACCTTAAATACGCATATCTGGAAGTACTTTAAATATATCCAATTCAGTTGTTGTAGCTGCCTCTGGAGTGACAAGCATATGCAATTCTATATTTGAACAATACAGAACAGGTAATGTATGTTAAAGTGTATCACACTAAATAGTATGTTGGTCTATTTCCCCTATGGGCTGTGACCAGTTTAACCTTCTCTCCCTACACTATCCCACTCTTGCGGAAGAACCAGAGTCAGTGAAACAAATAAGTGGCTACACAAGCAATAATCCTGTTTGCCCATTACTCTCTCTTTTCTGACCCACTACAGGCATTCACAGTAAGGTTTACATGTATTTTCTCATAAAAGCAGAGGACAACAACTCTGTAAGAGGCAATTCACTCACATCATATGCACCAGCTTTGATCTGCTGATAGAGTTTGTGTTGATCTTCATCCCAAAATGGAGGATAGCCAACAAGAAGAATATAAAGTATTACACCTACAAAAAAATATATATTTTCAGTTAGTGACAATAAGTATTGCAAGCAGAAGGCAACATATTATCTTGTATATCTTCATGCTTTAACACAGGCTACCTTGCCCACTTAGCTCTTTACCATTTCCAATTTAATATCGCCGCTGCTAAAACTACAGTACATTTTCTAGATAAATGTAAAATGTCCCTACCATTTAGTTAACACAATTCCTTCTGCTCTCAGAACACCAGTATTCATAACTGTTTGTTGATGAAATCTCATCCAAATGGTCCACAAATATCTAGATTAACAAATTTAATTTCACGGACTCGTAATGGAATAAACAGCAAAATGAAATTTCAAATAATGCATTTTCCAAAACTGAGGAGATACTGTCAATGGAAATCAGTATGGAGGTCCATATCTTGACTAAATCTTCTTGTTTTACATCATCAAAGCTATTCATTGTGTAATAACTTTTCAGTGGAGAAGACATTACACAAAATAAAGGAAGTACACCTGTGGCAGCTACAAATAACACTGGACCACTGCTATAAACTGGTTATAAGGAATGTTAGTGTACAGTGACCTAACATCAAGTACAATCATATAAGAAGAATTCTTCAGGCATATGTCTTTAATATTATTTAAAAAGCATGTTGTACACTTAATTCTTGCTGGCACATGTGCTAATAGAGGTTTAAGAAAATATTCCATTAAATAAGAAGCCAGTTCCATAAAAGAATCTCTCCCTAAAACAGCTGGTCTTTCAGGTGGCCCAAAAGCATTTTATGAATTTTAAAAAGAAAATATAGGACTTATGGGGGAGGTATTACTTGTATAAGTCTGGTTTATATGAGGATGCCATGTATTAACCAAAAATGTGATATATTTTCAGGAACACTGTTCTCTCCTGGTTAGTGATACTGTAGTAGGTGCTATAGTTTTGCCCCCATTTATTACACTTCTTTATGTTTCTTTTCTTTTTGAAGATCAATATTTCAAGTACATCATCATCATGGTATCATAGACAAAAGCACTTGACCTTTTAAAACATTCTTTATTAAAGTTGGCATTCAACTCCAGCACTGCCAGATCGTTCATTGGTTCTGGGGATTTGGTTTACATCCTGTGTGGTCATCTTCCAGTGCAGTTATTGGAATTATTTAAATAATAATGATTCTGGAATGCAATTTAGTATGAGTTTACTTTTGTTAAGGACTTTCTGGATGTGTTGGTCACAAAATTGATTGATGGTGCTTTGGTCACTATTTCAAATAAAAAATTCCATAGGAATTCTTTGTTACAAGGAAAGTTGTGATCCTAGACACATCACCAAAATATCCCAAAGTCTCGGTTTTTGAGATTTAAAAGATATGTAGTAAACAAAGGTCCAACAACTGTAGCAAGAGAACAGAGGCTCCAAGTGGAAAACACAAGAAACAGGAACACACCAAATCCACTGGATACACCACACAGAGGAATCCACAATGTAGAAAACTTCTTTAATGAAGAACTGGAACACACAAGCGCTTTCGCATAGTAACACTATGCTTCTTCAGGTGTAATAAAACATGAAATTGAGCAACCTTTTATACAAAAGCTCTTGGTGCTCAAAACTGGCTAATCAGAACACTAATTGAATAATTATAGCATTCAAGCTAAGCTAGTTTAAAGGGGTATCATTAACAAATTCAAAGATGTTAAACATAGACGAAAAGAGAATAAAAAACATATGAAAGAGCATGAATAAAAACAATTAACATAAAATGCGCCAAAGCGCTTTAAAACAATTATGCTGTCACACCAAAAAACAGCAACTTCTGGCCTAAGCTGACAGTGCAAGCCTGCTGAAAAAGAGTTGCTTATAAAACAAAGCAGCAAGTGTCAGTGATCAAATACATAATATGGTCCATATTTCAAAAAGTTCACAAAATATGAGCAAAAGAACCACGAATACATTAATAAAATACTTTAATAAAAAATAAAATAGATAATATCCCTAGAGGTAGAATCGCTCAACAGAGTTCATCGTGAGCCCCTTATCATAGAGCAAATAATCAGAGCTAATGCATCAAAAACACCAGATGATCATATTGTTGTATCAGTAAGGGCAAATGGTATTATCAAACTCTGCCTAGCAGAAATATCCATATAATAAATATTGTCAAGAAACGGCAATGTAGTGTCATTAATGAATAGTGCAGAACATGCCGGTTAATAAAATCAGCTTAATATCGCCTTCTCAATGAAAAAACATCTATAGAACCTACTAATGCACAAAATCCTAGACCTATATAACATAGTTGACTTACACAAAAGGTAAGTAATAAAACTCACCAGTAACGGCAACAATGAAAATAGGAATAAAACCGTTGTAGCCTCCTGTATGCACGGAGAGCCATATGACGACAGTCAAAACAACGAAAACTGGTCCGACAGTAAAAAACATCCTATAACCAACAGCAACTGTCGGACTAAACAAAGAAGGACACACCTTCATCATAACCATCTGATCAACGGCTTTACGTAAAACCAGGAAAACCAACAACCAGAACCAACTGAAAAATCAAATACTGAGTGTTGATACAAGTATATGGAAATATATAATAAAGAATCAGAGGATCTGGCGGAATGCAAAACACTATTTGCCACTATAAAGATGGTGCACATAAAAACCGTGCATACAGGAGGCTACAACGGTTTTATTCCTATTTTCATTGTTGCCGTTACTGGTGAGTTACTGGTGAGTTTTATTACTTACCTTTTGTGTAAGTCAACTATGTTATATAGGTCTAGGATTTTGTGCATTAGTAGGTTCTATAGATGTTTTTTCATTGAGAAGGCGATATTAAGCTGATTTTATTAACCGGCATGTTCTGCACTATTCATTAATGACACTACATTGCCGTTTCTTGACAATATTTATTATATGGATATTTCTGCTAGGCAGAGTTTGATAATACCATTTGCCCTTACTGATACAACAATATGATCATCTGGTGTTTTTGATGCATTAGCTCTGATTATTTGCTCTATGATAAGGGGCTCACGATGAACTCTGTTGAGCGATTCTACCTCTAGGGATATTATCTATTTTATTTTCTATTAAAGTATTCGTGGTTCTTTTGCTCATATTTTGTGAACTTTTTGAAATATGGACCATATTATGTATTTGATCACTGACACTTGCTGCTTTGTTTTATAAGCAACTCTGAGTTTTCAGCAGGCTTGCACTGTCAGCTTAGGCCAGAAGTTGCTGTTTTTTGGTGTGACAGCATAATTGTTTTAAAGCGCTTTGGCGCATTTTATGTTAATTGTTTTTATTCATGCTCTTTCATATGTTTTTTATTCTCTTTTTGTCTATGTTTAACATCTTTGAATTTGTTAATGATACCCCTTTAAACTAGCTTAGCTTGAATGCTATAATTATTCAATTAGTGTTCTGATTAGCCAGTTTTGAGCACCAAGAGCTTTTGTATAAAAGGTTGCTCAATTTCATGTTTTATTACACCTGAAGAAGCATAGTGTTACTATGCTAGCGCTGTGTGTTCCAGTTCTTCATTAAAGAAGTTTTCTACATTGTGGATTCCTCTGTGTGGTGTATCCAGTGGATTTGGTGTGTTCCCATATGTAGTAAACAGGAAGATTATGATAAAGAAATTGATGCACTTGCACTAAATTTTGTTGAAAGAGGATATTATTTGCCTGATATTACCCATATCAGGGACCCTATTAACATATTTAGGTTTGAAACACTGGCTTACAAAAATAAGACTGAAAAGGATTCATCGGTTCAAGATACGATTTTTGCTCAAATATAGCAATGACATTTTTCAGACCCAAAATATTGTCTGCAAACACTGGTGTTTAATTTCTGGCAAACGTTCAAATCACCTTTTTGGCCATCACAAGGTGATAACATTGGAAAAATATGTTGTATGTTTTAAAACAATAAAGCACAACCTAGAAAACAGGCTCTATGGAGTTGCTCCCCCCTTGTGGCAACTACGTATTGCCAATGTTTGCAAAACTAAACATTTTACATATGCATATACATCTAAAGTCTTGGAGATTAGAAGTCTGATTACTTGTGTGAAACCATGGGTGATTTATTTCGTGATAAGTCAATATGGTAGCTTTTATGTTAGGCAAACCTCCTTGCTGTAGAAACTAGAAAAAATTCGTTTTTTGTTTTTTTTTTTTTTTGTGGAGTATTTACACACACATCCATCCAACCATCCATTACCCCTTTTTTCCCATTTCTGCAGATATGATTGGGATGTCACTGCAACAGTGACAATAATCTAGAGTCAAGGTTCACACCACCAGCTGGCTAACGCTGCCTTGGTTGTTCTTCCACACCACAAACATGCACACTCACACATATGACAAATTTTGAGTGTCCATTCCACCTAATACAGGTCTTGGAATGTGTGAGGTAACCAGAGCACCTGGACAAAACCCATGCAAACATAGGAAGAGCATGCAGATTTTACACAGAACGCACCCCACAGAGTTGAAATGGAGAACCTTTTGCTGTAAGGCAAATATGCTATCTGCTGCTCCAGTGACCCGCCACATATGCGTATATATGTGTGTGTGTGTGTGTGTGTGTGTGTGTGTGTGTGTGCATCTATAGCTATATATCTATATATGTACACACTCAAAATGCACACACACACACATATATATATATATATATATATATATATATATATATATATACATACAAACACACACATATACAAGTACAAACACACACACACACACACTTACCATATAAGGCTATCTATATGTCTATATATTTAAATAAATTAACAGCAAAATCTGTTCCATCAATTACTCTTTACTGAAGGCAGAATAAACAGTCTCTGATATCACACAATAATCACAAAAAGAAGACTTCCTAACCTCACTATTTAGTAAGCTCACTCCTAACAAAGTTGACGATGGAGTATGATAACCATCACTCGTCAACCGAGTGATACCAAATGAGCTGTTAAGACTTACATATATAAACATATAACTCACATGCACACAAACGAGTATATACGTGTGTGAGTGTGTGTGTAATATATATATATATATATATATATATATATATATATATATATATATATATATAGAGGATCATTACTATATCCCGAATGTTCAAAGTACCGACGCCCAAAATCGCGAGACGGAATTGTCTGACAACAGCTATAGTGCACCTGGAGATATAGGCAAACTATACAGTCGACTACTGTCTCAGCAAAGGAGGAATGCATTGGTTATTGAAGGATATGTGTATCATCTAGAAAGGAAAACATATCCCCGCCGTTACTGGTGCTGTAAGTTTAAACGGAGCGAAAGGTGCAAAGGTAGAATGGTAACGTTGTCTTTATCAGAGGGTGAGCAGTTATTAAAGAGTATGCCTTACAATCACTGTGGAGATCCATTTGACGTTGAAAAATATAAAGTCTGTGGTACACTGAAGGAGAAAGCGTGTATCTCTAGAGATGCACCTTGCATGTTACTTGAAACAGCTATTCATCTGTAGAATTCGTAAGAGCCATAGCTCGTTTATTAAAGATGTGAGACATCTATTCTGTCGTACCTTCATGCACTGGCTGGTGTCTCTGTTTATATGGGTTCACTTATGTTTCTTCATGTTTATTGGCTACAATGAGTGTTACGAAGTTGTACAAGGGATTTGTGCGGATTGTATTTCTGTTGATATTCACACGTATGGAGAGGTGTTGTGTAGCATTGCGTGTGCTATGTCTATGGTTAAAGGTCTTTGTTTTCAGTTTAAAGTATTTCACAGGGTGTATTTCACTATAGCTGTTGTCACACTGGTTTCATTCGGTATTTTGGGCTTTCGTGATTGTGGACTTCGGGATTCAGTAGTTTAGGTATTTTGCAATTTCGGTACTTCCGTCTCGAGATTTTGGGCGTCGGTACTTTGAACATTCAGGATATAGTAGTGATCCCATATATATATATATATATATATATATATATATATATATATATATATATATTCACACATACATATACACACACACATACATATAAACACACGCATACATACATATCCACACATACATATACACACACACAATACATACATATACACACACAATACATACACATACATACACACACACAAACACATTTTGTATATATATATATATATATATATATATATATATATATATATATATACACATATATATGTAGATGTATATACACACACAGTATTTATTTTCATTTGTTTACAGGGAAAGCCTGATTGGGCCTAGAGGACCCATTTTCAGCTGAGCTCTGGGAAGAAAAGCTTCACATAGTTCACAGTCAAGGATAAAGAACGATACGATACATTCCATAGAGACCTTTAAACAACAGTAGAAGTAATATACGAGGAGGAAGTGCAAATTTAAAGAAAATCTGGACTAACACAGGAAATGTGGATCAGAAAATGCAGTTACTAGCAGAGGAAAAGGAGGAAGGTAGATAAGACATTAGCCAGGAATAGAGCAAGAGCAGAGTGAGGTGCTGGATAGGAATTCCTTTAGAAGACTTTAAATATTTGTAAGTTTGGGTTACATCTAATGGATACTGGGATAGAGTTCCATATTTTGTTACAGTGTGGGAGAACAGGCAGAAACTAGGAGATGTATTGGGCTTGTAGATGTAGATGAAGATAAGATGTTTATTACTAGAGTGAATGGGTCAGTTAGGATGATAGCAAGAAAGAATGTTGTTTATGGCATGACAAGCTGTGAGTTTATAAATTAGGTTATATGCTGTAATTAGCTGCAGGTAGCTGAGGTGATGGGAGAGTTTAAGCCAATTTAATGAGTGGAGAACAGTACAATGGTCAGTGAAGTGTCTTGATCTAAAAGCAAACTTTGCAGCTCTATTATAACATACTTCGAATTTAGATTTTATTGCGGTTTGGAGTTTTGTAAGTATTGGAGTTTCATATAGGAGTGATGGAAGGAAGTATGTAGTTGCGAGGGTGATTTCTGTGGTTGAATTTAAGAAATATTTGTGACAGCAGAGCATGCCAATTTTTAGCGAGTTTTTTTATGTTATTTTTGATGTGAAGATCCAATTTAAGACGGTCATCAATTATCATGTCTAGTAGCTTTGTATGGGGGACTACTTTCAGTTTGGCATTATTTATTGAAAAGATTTTAAAGTTCTGTTTGCTATTATGCTAGGATTTTGAGACGAAGAGGAGAAGCTCACATTTATTAGCATTAATAAGTTGGGCATTGCAGTCAGGTCTCATTTGAGATGATATATTCTTGAATTATTTATAAGTGATATGACAGACTATTAGAGGAGCACATAAGTGTGGAATCATCCTCACACTGGATGAGAGAGGCTTGGCAGGAGGTGGTTTGGAGGTTACTGATGAAGATACTGAAAAAGAGGGGTCCAAGGACATAATCTTTTGATACTGCAGTGGTGTTAGGGATGTAAGGGAATAAGACAGCCTTGCCATTTTAATGCTTGGTGTCTATCAGATAAATAGATATGGAACCAATTTAGAGCAGAAGTAAACAGACTAATATTGGATGACTGTTGCAAGAATTTCTGGTAACAGACCATGTTAAAAGCTTTAAAATGGTTGAGGGATAGTGTGGGTACTATCTTGTCAGTGTTTCCTGCTCTACATAGTGTCCATGAAGGATAGAAGGGCAGAAATTGTACTATGACTAGGCCTGAAACCATGTTTGTAGGGGATTAACAGTTGATTTTGTAGGATGTGTTGGACCAGCGGGGTGTAGATGCAGTTTACTGGTAGCTTAGACAGGGGAGGCAGTATTGTTGTTGTGTAGAATATAGCAACTTCAGTTGAGCTTCCATGTTTGTATAGAGGCATGACAGAAACTGTTTTCCATATGAATGGAACATGGGATTGGAATATGTGTCTACTGAGGGGGCTACTATCTGGGTGGGCTACAGCATGAGCAGCTAGTTTAAGATATTCTGGGAAAGGTTGTCAGATGCAAGGGAAGACAGTTTAAGTTTAAGCTGTTATTTTATAGTGTGAAAGTGGGGCCTGGTTTGAGGGATGTGTTAGGGGAAGTGGTGTGTCAAATTTTGTTGGATAGAGATGGTTTAAGATGGGTTGTGACAGAGATGGTGTGTGGAAACATTTGAGTAGTTTGGGATAATGAGTTGGATGAAGAAGCTGAATTTATAAGAAAGAGAAGAGATGCAGTCCATAAAGTATTGTATAAGGTTGGAGTTTGTTGTGGTGAGTTGTTAGGAGAATTATTACGGCCTTTTTTGGTACCAGGATTCAGAAGACACTTTACAGAAGACCAAAATTGTTTTCACTTTGCATATGATTAATTTGAAGGTGAACTTTTTTGCCTATTTTTTGACTAAGTTGTAAAGTTGAAAGTGTTCAGTTGGTTTATCTTTCTGTCATTGTTTCTAAGCTATGTCCCTGTCATTTTAAGGTTTTTGGTTTTAGAAAGCCAACAACCATGAGTTTTTTTTTTACTCTTTTTGTATGTAGTGGGACTACGCTATTAAGTGTGTTCAGAAACAAAGTATCTGTATTGAAACAGTTGACTACTTAATTTAGGGGTAGAGTTTTTAATGGGCACCAGTTCACAACCAGTAATGTTTCACTGAAAGACTGACAGTGGAAATTAAAAAGGTTGTGTTGTCTTCAGTTCATGTTTTTTAGTTTAGTGGGTATACACTCTCTGGGTGTAAGCAGGCAGATGGTCATTTACAGCATTAGAAAGTGTACCTGCAAAGTTTCATTTATACATCCCCATATACAGTCGAGGATACTAACTTTGTTGCGTTTGTTGTTGCATCTTTCTAGGGATGTTATGAGCCATGCAAAACCAAATAGGTTTATGGTAGAGGAAGGGTAATGTGGGGATAGGGTTAGCCAGTCACTGTTGACATTGCTGGGAGGGGGAGGTTAATTACAGATGGCTCTATTTGTCCAGGAGAGAAATTATTTTCTAGTATACATATATTAATGTCTGGATGTATATATAGTGTGATAAAATACAGAAATCATAGTGTATTTTTCCTTTCTAAATTTAGGAAGGTAATAAGTACTTCAGCAGTATGGAAGTTTAGGATTGGCTTGGAGAATTAAAAGATGGTCTAATCTAATTATGTTGTAGCCAGGAGGGAGAATTTCACTGTCACTTATATTTGATCTAAACCAGGTTTCTATGATGGCAAACATGGCAGGGGTATATTGAGACTTCCCGGCATGCAGTTCAGTTATTTTATTACATATATTTTATAGATTTACTGTGATGAGGTTAATGTCTTTTGATGCAATGTTAAGCACTGGGTGGAAGAAATGTATTAATCTAAGTGGAGTTTAGAAATAGGAGTTACGGAATGGGGTGGAAAGACTGAGATGATGAGAAGAGGTAAGAAGACTGTAGAAAGAGGTGGTGGAATATGTATGACAGTGTTAGAAGAGGTCCAGTGTTAAGGTGGATGTCCCTAAACTGTAAGATTTTAGAGGCATGTGGTCTATGGCTGGAAACAGGTTTGAGTTTTAATAGAGCATATGTGATTTTTGTAGGTGGAGGTTGGAAGTGGACTAAGAAGGATACTGATGTTAAGATTATAAAGACTTGGTGAGATATCATGGTAGCTGATGGAGAGGTGAATGTATAAACTATGATTAGTAGTGTGGTGCACAGGCTTAGGAATTAAAGGGATGTGGCAGGTTGTGGAGTATGGTAGCAGCAGCTGAAGAATGAAAAGCAGGGTAGGAAATACCACTGGGAGGGCATATTTCTAGGATGATAAAAAGTATGGAGTAAAACGTCTGTATAGAGACAGTGAGTGTGTGCGATGATGTAAAAGGAGGTGTAGTAGATGTATATACTTTGCAGTATAGGACAGAGACAAACATTTAACTAAATTTTATGGGTGGAACAGATATTTTAGAAACTGGAAGGGTTGCTATGAAAAGTAGGAGTGACTGAAGATAGTTTACGGGAGATTGGATTATAGTACTAGTGGTAGTATGATGCAGTTGTGGAACATTTTGAAAGTTTAAAGTCTTTTTGGGATATAAAATTAATGAAGATGAAACAAAGGCTATAGATGTTAATTATTTACCTACAAATGAATTGAATCATCAATATCCATATTTATGGGGATATGATAAGATGAAGTATTCAGGTGTACAGATTTAAAAGACTTCTATTATGGCAGCTAAGGATATGTGGGAAGAGACTAAACCAAAAATAATACAAAAACTAGGAAACTGGAAGCCCTTGTTTATGGATATTAATAGCAAGATACAAACAGTTAAAACACTTCTAGTCCCTTTAGTTTTATATACAGGTAAGGCATATTTCTACCAATCAGTGGAAAAGTTGTGGACAATAATCAATAAACAGTTAAAATAATTTTTTGGGAGAGAAAGAAGGCAAGAGTTAAGCAGGATAAGTTGATCCTTCAAATCCGGTAGTCTTAAATCATCTTGTTCTGTTGGAAGGGATATTTTAGAGCTATACAGTTAAGGCTCATATATATAATACATCAAAAAGTTATTATTCAAAGTGGAGAGGATGATGTTGAAGCAGGATGAAGTTTGAGAAATATGGAGAGTGTGTGATATGGGAAGTAGATGGGATAAGGCCAAGAGGAAATAAGGACTGCAGGCTAAAGAATGGCTTCCCTACCTAGGACTGAAATCAGAGTAAGGCAAAGACAAAGAGATAGGGGAATCGTAAGTGAAATACCTACTCTGGTAGAGTTTTTAGTTGAACGTAGAACAAAAACTGCTGTTAAAACAGGGATAATTAATACAGCATATAAAATATTGTATTAGCAGAACAAAGATCAGAGGAGGTTAGAAAAGATTAGGAGGAGAGACTGAAAAAGCAATTTACAATAGAACAAGGGAATGACATATGTATGGCTCTCAAGTACATAAAAAAATGCTTAACCTTCTGGACTTTTGTTATTAGAAGTGTTTGCATGGGTATTCTTTTACCCCAAGCAGACTTCAATAATTCTTCGAGTAGACAGCAAATGTTAGAGGTGTAATTGGAATGAAAAAGGTAACTGAGGACATATGTTTTTGGAGTGCAAGAATTTGGCATATTTTAATTTAAAAATTCCCGTGATCTGAATTGCCTAGACATAGAGGCCTTGTTAAGTTTAAGTCTGATTTACATTTTCTAGTGTTTGCTTTTCTGGTAGCCAACAAAGTGTTAAACTTATCTGAAGTACTGAATACTGTAAAAGAGTTAAAATACCCAGAAGGGTTGGACAGTTAAACTTCATTTTTGAAGATGTACATAGTTTTGTGTGCATGTTCTAAGTTAATATGTAATGGGGATGTTCTGAACATTTTAGTTTTTTTGTGCGAGGGTTTGCATTAAAACAAAAAGTCTTGAAAAATGTGAAATATGTTCAAATAGAGATGAGAACAAACAACTGTATAAAAGATCAGCTGCCAAACATTAGTGTGTGCATGCAAGACAAACGTTTGAAATATCTGTTCAAAAAACTGTCATGTATAACAGGTGGGAACAACAGTTTTGTATCATAATGGCTATGCTATCCATATTATCTTGGAACATAAATGGCCTTAAAGGTATACATAAAAAGTAAAGCATATTGAATTATATTCAGAAATGAAGAGTGCAAATAATACTGCAGGAGACCCATTTGGAAAGAAATGACAGGATTTCAAGATGGATTAGCAGAATATCAGGGACAAAGCAAGAAAGGAGTAATTACACTAATTTCTAGAGGGGCTCCAATACTGACAGAAAAGAAAAAAAAAACAATAAGAGTAGATTTGTGGTATTAAGGGGCCATTGGCAAGGGAGGCGGGATTATACTGGCAGGTATTTATAGTCCACCAAAAACTGCTATTATGAAGCTTAAGAAAATTTTGGGAGACAATCAACTTTCAGGAGGGAATGCTACCTTTAGGTAGGGACTAGAACCTGATTTGAAATAGTGAAGATTCAACAGAGAGACCTAGAAGGGGAACTATAACAAAAGAGAGTACAGCTCTAAAGAAATTTATGAAAACATTTGGTATGGAAGATAGAAATTCAATAGTTGGAACTCGGACAGAATTTACATATTTTTCCTCAAGGTACAATAACTGGGCTAGACCAGATATAAATTACATTTCCCAGGAATGCCTGCATCTAACTGAAAGCTTCAACACCCATCCAATAACTATTTCAAATCATACACTAATAAAAACTAAGATAAAAAGCAGGGTAATGAAGTAAAATGAAACATTGATGTGATCACACCTACCTGTTAAAAAGAGACAAATTAAGGAATGCATAGTGGAAATGATTCGTTATTAGGGAATATAGAAATATCTTCAGAAGTTATAGATAGTTGGTGAGATAAAATGAAAACATGGAGTTTAAAATAGGGTAGAAGTAAAAGAGAAAGAGACATGGTTAAGAAGAATGGGAATTACTTATAGGGGATACAAAGGGTTTAAGTATCAGAATAAGGTGACTCTCCCAGAACAAGAAAAGTCACAAATGCAGAAAGGTAAAGAGAAAATAAGTACATTTGAATAATATGCATGATTTTTTTATTAAGACTGCTACTAAGCAACTAGTTTTAGATAATAACTCTAGAGCATAAACTTTTAGCACAATGACTTAAGCAACATAAAGTAGAAAGGGTTATCGCCAAAGTTAGGGAGCCTATAAAAAAAATAATCAGAGATCCTGTAAAGGTATTACAGATATTTCAGAATTTTTATAAAAATGTGTATAAAGCATGGAAATTACAGAAATCAAGGAAGAGCACAAACAGTTATGGAAGACTTAATTATGTCAAGGTTAGAGGTAGATGAGGTTCAATGACTAACAGTTAATACAGGAGGAGATGAGATAACATGATGGTGTGCAATTAATCTTCAGGAAAGTCTCCAAGAACAAACAGTACTCCTGTGAAAGTCTGGAAGTTATGAGAGAAGAAAGTGATAAAGATTTGGATGATTTTGTTTGACAGTATTTTAAAAGGATGGGAAGCAAATCATCTTGGAAGAAAGCTGTGGTGGCTGCATTACCCACGAATTGTAAAGATCCAGCAGATCCAGCTTCATATACACCCATTTCAATTTTAACCCATGATTATAAAGTAAAGCCAAGCTAAAAAAAAAAAACAGCAAAGGTGTTGCTAAAATACAACACAAACAGAAGAACCAGGAGATAAACAACCTGTTTTTTAATTTATCGGAACATGAACTATCCATGGCAGAGACGTCCCTGTTGAATAAAGGTTTATCCCACCAGGGTGGGATTTGGCATATGGTTATGGTGTTTACCTTACAGACACAAGGTGCAGGGTTTGATTCTCACATGGGGTCATTGGCTAAGTTTTAAATGGCCCACAAGGGTAGTAAGCCTAGGAGTAATCTATGAATCTATGAATTCCTTCAGCAGGCACGAATGTGAGTGACCAGCTTACTGATCTAAGGATGTTTGGGTGCAATGTAGCTTAAAATTGTTATATGACAAAGACTTGAGTCAACAAACTGAAACCTCCTTGAAACGTAGAAGTTTGTATACCCCTGTATTGCCACCTCATGTAAATTGTTTTGTAAAAGCATGTGAAAGGGACATCTACAAACAATTTTATACAAAGAACAAGTGTTCTTATTTTAAGAAAGAAGCTTTACAGTCCCTGCAAAGTAATGCAGCTTTAGCGATTAGACCAGCAGATAAAGGTGGGGGGATAGAACTTATAAATAGGAAAGATTACAACAAAGCAATGTATGACTTATTGCAAGATGTTGATACATATGTCTGTATTGATGCTCCCCACCTTATGAATATTCTTAGATAGGTTCATGATAATCTCTATGACCTTTTAATGTCTAGAAAAATAGACTACAGCTTATTTTGTTACCTACACATAGAACATCCACTTATCCCCTGTATTAAGGGTTTATCAAAGGTGCATAAGCTCGTACAGCCAACTGCTATGAGACCTACAGTTGCAGGAGGTGGGTGGGCAACGGAGACCATGTCTATTTATATAGAGCAGAAACTAGGACCGATAGTGAAGCAAATACCAACTATCTTTAAAGATACTACTCAGTTTTTAAATTATATTGCTGTATACATTAATGATTATCCCTCTCATGAATGCTTATTCGTTACACTTGATGTAAAAAGTCTCTTCACTTCTATACCTAACGAATATGGTTTGGATGTCATTAGAGAAATTCTAAATAATGTGCACTCTGAGTAATAATGAGATGACCTTAATTTGTACATTAATGGAAATGGCTCTCTCCAATAATGTGTTTGTTTGACAACAACATATACTTGCAGCAATGGGGTGTCGCTATGGGCACCCCATGTGCAAACTCCTATGCAAATTTAGTGGTACATTGGGAGAATATACATGTCTTTAATTGTACTTATAATCCACACGTCCTTTTACATAGAAGGTTTTGTGGATGATATTTTCCTGTTGTGGAATGGTGAGCTTTCTTGTTTGCAGGACTTAAATATCTAGAGTCCACAACTGATTTCTTGAAGTTTACCATGACATCATCCATACAACGGGTAGACTTCGTAGATGTTACTGTACATAGGGATGACTCTGGGGTTCTTAGCACTGGTTTATTTCGTAAACCATGCTGGAAAAACAACTTGCTAGAATTTAGCAGTATGCACCCTAGGTTCATATTCCCTAATATAGTGAAGGGACAATATCACAAAATGAAGAGGATTTGTAGAGAGCAAACTATGTTGGAAGATGAAATTAATACTTTAGAGCAGTTGTTTGCAAACAGGGGTTATTCTCGGATGGTATTGGATAGTGCCAAGAAGGATGTGTTTGAGGATATGAATCCAACTATGAACATCTCTGTATATTCATCAAAAAATGGCTTTTCATATTCATTGAATTATCCCAGGTATACCAGACACTTTAGGGGTGGGAAACTTAGTTTTACAACAAAATATGCCAATGATAATGCAGTCATGTTAGAAATTATTAGACAGACTTGGCACATCTTGACCATAGATCCCATTACTGTTGATATAGTTGGAGAAACACCAAGTTTCATATATAAGAATAATTTAAATCTAAAACAACTTTTATGCAAAGATATGAGGCAGCGTATCCAGCAAGACAAGAGCCTAAGTTTTGGCACTCTTCCTTGTAGACACTGCAATATGTACAGAGCGATAAATGTAACAACTCTTTTGTCATCCTATTCTGAATTTTAAATTTCTTCCCAGATTTCATGCTACCTGTAATAGCAGCAACCTAGTATATCTTGACAACTGTAACTGTTGTGAATATTTTTATGTTGACAAAACATCTAGAAGGCTGAAAGACAGGATTTATAACCATCTTTATGACATTAGGCATCTTAATACACAGAATGCCTTGGCCAAACACATTGTCGAGTTTAATACGCAGAGCTTCAGTTTTAAGGTGTTGCAATTGCTATTTAATAATCCAAGAGAGGGTAATGCTAATAATTATCTTCAATCTGTTGAATTAAAACAGATTTTTAGACTACGTGCACATATTTATCCAGGCTTGAACAGCTATGGAAGCATAAACCTGCTCTAGAGGCACGGCCCTTTAAGTGAGTTTTTTGTAGCAGCTTTGTAATTAATTGATGTATTCATGTTTTTAACTTGGTATCAATTGATTTTAATTAGCATTTAGCTTTGTTATTTAAACGAGTGCTTGACTTTGTATTTTGAGATCTGATGAAGCATGGTTAACTCCACGTAAAAGCACTTATCCCTTTGGTTTTATTCTTGGAATAAACTGGATTTTATAGCTTTGGTGGTCCTACCTTGTTTGTTTTGTTCCAGTGTTGCTAGACAGATATGGCTCAATGTGATTGTGTGGAGGGAAGGCAACCATTTGACAATATTAATGGAACGATGATGATCCAGAAGTAGGCAGAATGTGAGAAAATACTGCTGCTGTTGGTGAGTCTTGCTGCAGAGCAGAGAAAGAATTTGACAGGGTAAGCTGGGAAATAGAAGTATTTGCATTCCCTGGCAGAACAATAGGGTTGATTAGGAGGATATATGGATGACTAGAACAAGAATTAAAGTGGGAGAGTTCCTCTCTGGTAAGATGTGTTTAAAAAGAAACAGACTGGAATGTCCTCTTTTGTTATTTGCTTTATATTTAGAACCCTTGGCAGAGAAAATAAGGAACTGAGAAATGCAAGAATATAATTGGTATGATAATCAAGAAAAGTCATTTGCAAATGATATCATGTTACACCTGTTAAATCCAGTGTTGTGGAACATTTTGATAAAGTTTCAAGTCTTTTCAGGATATAAAATTAATGAAGATAAAACAAAGGCTAGAGCCTAAATTATGTAGCACACAAATTGTTTTTGCAATATCTCTATTTATGAGGACATGATAAAATGAAGTACTTAAGAGTATGGATAAAAATGCTTCTGTTATAGCAGCTAAGGATATGTGGGAAGAGTCCAAAAAAGATAATACAAAAACTAAGAAAATGGAAGCTCTTGTTTATCAATTTGATAGTAAGATACAAGCAGCAAATGTGTTTTAGTCCCTTTGGTTTATATAGGAGTCCAATAGAAAAGGTGGTTTAGAATTACCTTTTTTGAAGGGATACTTTAGAGCTACAAAGTTAAGACTCATATACATCACAAAAGCAGAAGACTGTAATTCAAAATGGAAAAAGATGATGATGGGGATGGGGTTCACAAAATAGAGAGAGACAGATGGGGATTTTGGATGCATGTCCCTAAGGAGAATAATAATAATCATACAGAATATTACATTCATAAAGTAGCAGAAAGTATTCTAAGAACTAAGCCAACATATAAATGGAGAAAGGAGACTTCCAATAGCGATGACTGCAAATAGGGCTTGAGAAAACAGGCAACAGGGCTTGGAACCTACTGGAAAAATGGCAAAGGAATCTAGACATTGAGAGCAAATAATTAGAGAGGGGAAGATAATACAGTGCTATATCACCAAGAAGACGTGTGGACTACAGGCTACAGACTGCCTAACCTACAAGGTATTGATATCAGAGTACTGGCAAAGATAAGAAAAGGGGAATCTTAAGTAAAAAGACTGCTCTAGTGGGGTTTTCAGTTGAGTCTAGAACAGAAGCTCTGTTAAAAAGGGATAATTAGTAAGGCATATAAAATACTGAATGATAGCTATAAGAATCAATCACAGAAGTTTAGAAAAGACTGGGAAGAGAGATTGGAAAAGCAATTTACAAGAGAACATTGGGAGGACATATATATGACTCCCAAGTATGCAACAAAGTACAAAAGGTTTAAGATCTTTGCTTGGAATTCTAAAAGTTTGTGCAAATATTTTTAAATCCCACGCAGACTTCAAAGAACTTTTCCTCAGGCAGATGGTAAATGCTGGAGGTGTGATAGGGAAGAATAAAGCAAATGGGAATATATGTTTTGGAGGACTAATGAGTTGGTGAATTTTAAAACTTCCCTACAGAGTGGTCTGTCATAAACAATGGGTGAGCAAGTGGCGGTAACCAAGAAAATTATTTTTTGAGCAGCAACAAAGGATTTGAATTGCCTAGACACAGTAAGGCCTTATTAAGTTTATTTCTGCTGACTGCCAAAAAAGCAATTACTAGAAAATGGAAATTAATGTGTAAATGAACTACATCTGAAGTATTGGACATTATAAAAAAAGAACTGGAAGAGGGACCTTTAGGAATGAGAAGGAGCAAATTATATAATTTCAAGTGGGAACAATACATGCAGGATAATCTTTAGGAGGACAAGGAACGAAGTTTAAGAGATGACAAGAATTCAGCAATTTATGTAATGTTGGACTAATAATAGAAAGAAAAAATATATGTGATGTATAATGTATGTAAATGGGAAAAAAATGAATGTGGTTTGTTCTACTGCCTGCTGATCTAGATTTACCAATGTCTTAAGAGATAATTTAACAAAGATGTTTACAAAAGAACTTGAAGATAGCTCTTTACAATAGGGAAGGAGGAAATTATATAGAAATAAATGGAAATTGACATAATACATGCAGAAAATGTTCAGGAGGAAGAGTGAGATTTAAGGGAAAAGCAGGAATTGAGCAAATTTTATAAAGTTAGGCTTGCAACAGTTATAAAGAAAGAAAAGCTATGTGATGTATAATATATATAAATGGAAATATGTTTTTTCTTTTCTATTAATGTATGTTTGTCTGTGTCTTAAGTGATAATTTAATAAAGATGTTTTAAAAAATATTATATTACATGAGCACCAAAAACACCAAAGGGTTTTTGGTATTCACTGCACATCAGGCAGAAGCAAAGTTTTATCCCTACAATTAGAGGATACGGAGAGGCAGGTGGGAGATTTAAAGTGCTATATCCCACTATCTTCAAAATATTTTTTCCTGAAGGAGGAAAAACATTTTGTGATTCATACCAGCCAATGGAGGAATTAAAAAAAAATATCTAACAAAAATAGAGCCAGCAATTTTAAGGGTATTCTGCTTTTTATTCCACTGACAATAACACAATCTACAGACAGAACTTACCAGGAAACAATTTTGCAGTGTCCCAAATGAAAACACTAATCAACAGGAAAAAAGCCCAAGAGCAAACTAAAAAAAATCAGGTGTACTTTGGACTTGAACTAGAGACTGGTGTTAGATGGTCAAGATGTAGAAAATGTAGTTTGGGCATGAAAACTCTGCTTCTGCAAGAAGTAGAGAAAAAGAGAATGGATGTTTTTTCACTGTATTAAACAGGTGGGAGAACCCTAAAGCATAATCCCCATTTTATTGTTAATATTTAGATGAATAATGAAGTGACTAAAGATTTAACTGCAAGTAAAAGGGTTACTTTTCCTATAAATATCTGTATAATGAATTTAATGAAGTGAAATGCATGTTGCACTCTAAAGTATTTCTGTACAGTATACAGAGGTACTTTACATGTGAAGTGGAGGTAGAGTCTTAGGTGAATGTAAAGTCAAAGTATTTTTCTCAACTGTAATGCATCTGGGGCTTACATAAAAACAGGACAGAGGCTAGATATAAGCAGTATAATCTGAACTTGGGCTGCAAGGAAGAAGATGTGGAAGTGAACTGATATTTTTGTGTGTTAAATTATGGTGCTTCTCCTGATGTTATGCATACCGGTAAAAATGTGCACTAAAATAATGTCGAAATCAGAATTTAAATGAACCATGTCATGTAACTGCAAAACAATTAGCTGGCCTTTCGTATCTACTAGCAAAACTTTGCATTTGCAGATTAACTATCTGCAAACAAAGGCAATTAATCAGGAAATGAACTGAACCATGAACTCTGAGGGAATTATATGAAAACCAGTAGAATTAGTAGCATTTAAAGGAGAAGAAAAGGGTAGCTCAATAAAAATAAACGCAGTCTGATACACTGAAGGGAATACAAGCAGATGCATTCAAAGTAGCACCATTTGTTTCAGTATAAATCACAAAAGTGCAAAATCTAGTCTGTTCATTTTTGGTAGCCAGAGCATTATTTTTAAGGGTAAGATCAGTTAATTGAGAGCATATAAGTTGTCCTTCACAACTGGGAGGGAAGCTGAAATGAGATAAGAATGGATGGTGTTAGTACAGGAAGAAACATAAGCTCTAACATGTTTTCAGCATGAATAAACACAGTTTGTTAAATATGTAATGTTTCTGTATGAAGCTTTTTTCCCCAGGCCTCTGCTAAAAGGGGACATTTTGCCCGGTTGGACTTTCCTGGTTAACAAAGGCAAAATAAAACAAATAAAATAAACTTTAGAATGGGTAAAGTCTTTGAGTGAAGCAGTTTATTTGGGCCAACTGCCATATAAGGAGGGGGTAACTTTTATTTTTGGAAAGTATTTATAGTTGTGTGCATTTGCTATGAATTAAAGGTCACTGGGTGTTAAAATGAAAATGTACACAGATTACAATAGACAGAAATTATATTTTACAGGAGCATGGCTATTTGATTGAAGGCTCTGAAACACATTCAAAAACTATTTTAGACCATGCACTAATAAATACTAAGCTAAAGATGCAGAGTAATGAAGTAAAATGAGACACTGGTGCTTTATTTACCTATTAAAAAGAGAGGAATTCAAGAGTGAGTATTGGAAATGATTCAATTGTTTTTAGAGAAGATACAAACTTCTTCAGAAGGGATATCTGAGGAATGGTATAAAAGGAAAGTGGAACTGAAAGATATGGCAGAAGAAAAGATGGTTGGGAAATAAACAACAGGAATTGTTTAGTGTGATTATCAAAGGTTAAAATAATGCAGACAAAAGGAAAATCTTATTTAAAAAGAGAAACCATTGCTGAGTGCTACTGGAAAAATAAGGGAGCATTTGAGTAATACAAATGAGTTTAGAAAGGTTGCTGTTAAGCAAGCATTTTTTTTAATAAACCTAAAACACAAACATTATTAGCACAATGGCTTAGCAACAGAAAATGGAAAGTGGTGTTGTCAAAATTAGGAAGCCTATGACTATAAAATAATAAAATAATAATATAATAAGAAAATCAAAGACCCTACAAAGGTATTAGAGATACTTTGAAATCAAGAAAAGATACAAATGGAAATATAGAATATGCCAAGGTTAGAGGAGGACAAGCCTCAAGAATTAATAGCTAATATAGACATAAAATGATGATGCATAACCAACAGAAGAGTCATCAGGAACAGATGTCATTCCTGTGGAAGTCTGGAAATTAGGAGGTAAGAAATTGATAATGATCTGTAAGGTTTTGTTTAACAATATTTTAAAAGGAGGGAACATACCAACATCTTGGTCGAATGCTGTAGTGGCTGTACTATCCCAACAATGCAAAAACCCTCTAAAGCCAACTTCATATAGACCAATTTCAAATTTGAACTGTGTTTATAAAGCATGTGTCTATACTAGCTATGAGAATGGCAAATGTCTAGCCAAAATTGACATATATGGATCAGTGTAGCTTTTTGCAGGGGAGGCAAAGGTCTGTCAACATTTACAGAATTACACTGCTCCAGAGGGAAGCCGAGTACACAAAGACACCACTGATGCTGGTGTGACTTGAATTAGAAAATGTTTGTTTCCTGATAGAATAATGGGAATAATTAGGAAGATACATGAAAGGTCAAAGGTTGGGTTCCTCTCTGACAAGTTCTGTTTGAACAGAGGGGACCAGGCAGGGTTGTCCTCTTTCCACTTTAATTGCTATCCACTTTATACTTGGAGCAGCTGACAATCAATAAATAACGAACTATATAAGACACTCACAAATTCAAGGGTATAACTGGTATGGTACTCATAAAAAAATAGCCATATTTCCAGATGAAATAATTCTTTACTTGACTAATCCAGAAAAGGATATTTAAGAGAGTTTCAAGTGTTTTCTGGATACAAAATACATGAAGATAAATCAAGGGCTATAGTGGTAAACTATGTTCCATCACATGAACTGCTTCATTTACTTATACATATGGGGACACGACAAGATGAAATATTTAGGTGTAAGGATTAAAAATGAATCGATTATGGCAGCTAAGAATATGTGGAAAGAGATTAAACAAACGATAATATAAAAACTGAAACTATTGACAATGGATATGAATGGTATGGTACAAGCAGTGAAAGTACGTCTAGTGTCTCTATTATATACAGGTCAAGCAAATTTTTATCAACCAGAAGAGAAGCTGTGGACCATTACTATCAAGGAATTAAAGGAATATATCTGGGAGGGCCAGAGGGCAAGAGTTAATTGGGGTAAGTTGTTTCTGCCCACAAATAAGGTGGTTTAGGATTACCTGATTTGAAGGGATTCTTTAGAGCTACACAGTTAAGATGCAGCTAAAAACACAATTTGAAGATTACAACTCAACATGGAAAGAAAATATAAGCAGCAAACAAATCCAGACCAGCCCAGAAGTTGAAAATGTTCAAACCCAGGTGCCCAGTAGGAAGGTAGCTGGAATAAAGAAGCTGAACCACGACAAAATAAAATCTTCTTTTTTAATACAAAATGGTAAGCGCTTTTGCAATGGCAACCATTGCTTCATCAGACATGGAAAGAAAATATATTGAAACACGGGAAGTTCAGAAAATAAGGAAGTTTGGAATATTGGATGCAGGCCCTCAAAGAGAACAGCAGCAACCATACAGAGTATTACATTTATAAAGCATTGAAAAGTATTTTGATAACTATTCCAACATGCAGACAGAGAAAGCAGATTTTAGCAATAGGGCTGACTTCAATTAGGGATATAGAAAATAGGCAAGAGGGAGATGGGATTTATGGGAGAATATTAGCAAAGGAACCAAAGTAATGAGAGCAATAACTAAAAAGCAAAAAGTGTGAGGGAGGCCAAGCAAAAGTTTGGACTGTGGGTTGTAGACTGCCTTCCTTACTAGAGACTGATAGAGTACAGGCAAGGAGAAAAGGATATGGGGAGTGTTAAAGACCAGCTCTGGCTGAGTTTTTAATTCAGTGCATAACAGAAGTTGCAGTTAAAAGGGATAATTATATAATATATATAATTATATTATTATATATAAATATATAAAAGAATAATTGGGGATATTTGTAGGACTCCCAGGTATGCAGCAAAATCTAGAATGTTTATGATTTTCGCATGGAAATACTTGCATAGATACTTTTATACCCCAAGTAGATTTCAGAGAATTTTTTTCACAAGTAGATAGTATATACTGGAGGTGTGATGGGAAGATAGGGGTGTATGGGAACATGTTTTTTGAAAATGCAACAAGCTGGCAGATTTTCAAAAAAATCCCTACAAGGGTACTTTATCAAAAATATTGGGGAAGCAAATTATTTTAACTTAGGAATGCTTCTTATAAGTTGTGTTACAGAAACTGAATTGCCTAGACACAATGAAGCCCTAATGAGTTTAATGCTGTTGGCTGTCAAAAAAAGCAATTAGTAGAAAATGGAAATCAAAATCTAAACCAACTGTAACTGAATTAATAGATGCTGTAAATGAGATAAAAGAATTGGTCTGTGGGGACAATACATGCAGAATTATGTTAGGAGGAGAACTAAATGTTTCAGAGAAGGCAGGATTTGAGTAATCTGTGTAATGCTGAACTGAATAATAATTAAGAAATAAGTGATATATGTATAATACTTTTTTTTTATAAATACACATGTACCCAGTTACACTGCAATGTGTGGTGTTCAAAAAACATGGACTCAGAGAGCCACATGACTGAATGGCAAGATGTGTAAAGGTTGTGACAAGGGGAATACCATCAGGAATTAAGGAAGTGACAAGTGGAGTTCTGAGTGCACTACTCCATCATGCTTGTCTTAGACATATCCGAGGGAATACAGAACAGGATCAACCTCCCTCCTGATGACATGATTTGGAAAGGATAAACAAGTGAGCAGAAAGATGGCAGTTGAGGTTCAATGCAAACAAATACAAAGTACTTTGTTTATGCCATGGCAACCCTGTCAGTATCACCTAGGGATATGGAACTGATGGCAGTAGAACAGGGAAGGGATCTGGCAGTGTTAATTACATCAGAGTGGCCTCCGATAATAGCAAACAAAATGAGGAGTGTATCGTCAGGGGGAACAGATTCTAGAAAAAAGTGGTAATGGTTACACTTGACATGGCCCTAATCATACCACTTCTTTAGCACTGAGGACATTCTTGAAAGCCAAAAATCGGGCTGCTTGTAGGAATCCAGAGGAAAACTACCATGGGATGGAAGGAAAGGGATATAACTAGGGGCTAAAAGAGGACACAACTCTTCTCATGTGAGGCTAGATTGGGGGGGGGGGGCATAATACAAAGAACAAGAGAAAGACTTGGAAGTTTTAACCCAAAATGCTAATATTAGAATAATGAAGCATGACAAGGGAGGGGGGGACAGTACTGTTTGATGCTATAGACTATTCTAGTGTTATGTTTCACATTCTTCATGACAGCTCCATATACTCTCTAATTTCCAGAAATGGAATAAGTATTACATATCACATAATAGATTTGTTTTTGGGAGATTTAATGACTGATAAAAGAATTTCTTCTAAAACTAATGAATTCCTGAAGGTCAACAAACCAAGCGTCCCCATATTCTTAGAATTCCAAAAATTCCTAAGAACATTAAGAGTCCACCATTTAGGGCAATAATAGCCGTGAGGCTTATAGCTGTGTATACTGACAAGTCCCTGAAATTTGTAATGCAAATGACAACACATAAGTTAATAGACTCTTGGGACTTTCTGGGGAGACTTATCTCAGATGTAGTAACAGCAATTTTTTTTTTTAATATAACTATTGACATTGTTGACCTGTTTTCCTCTATACCTTTAGAGGAAGGCTTACATTCGTTCCATGAAAGCCCTTCCAGTTTTAATGAACTGAAGAGTCAAAAGATGAACTTGTTGTCTAAGTTGGTCAGGGTAGTGTTTGAAAGCAATTTTTTATTCTTTGAGGGTGAAGCCTTTCGACAAACCAAAAGGGTTGAAATGGGTGTGTCTTCCGGCTTGATTTATGCAAACATCTGTATAGTATTAAAACTAGAAATGCCAGCAACACTGTCTGAAGCATTCTCTACTCAGAGCCTCCCATGCTGAATTTTTATTTGGTATTTTGGAGCAGGTGGATTTGGATCCTAGTGGAGGAGACAGGGAGTGTGTGTTGGAATATAAAGAGTTGTTGTGGCAATTTAGATTAAATGCCATTACTAATCTAAATAACCAGTTTTAAAACATACAGCAGCCAAATTATAGAGCTTCTATACTTCATGAACTGAAAATTGTCATGCTATAACTTGAATCTCAATTTTTTGTGAGAATGTGTATATCCACATTCATAATCCACATTTAATCAGGTACTAAAAAAAGTGAAAAGGGAAAAGAAGTAATTAATAACCTTGGTTTCTTTATCAATGTCCTTAGAGTTCTAACAGCTACAACAAGTGTAAAGGTAACTGAGTTTTGGTATGACAACAAAAAGGGATTAGTTTCCAACTCCTTGTTGATATGAGGGACTGTTTCTATGCCCCCCCCAAGACTTGTATCTATTCCTAGACCATGGAAGAAGTTGGTGTTTCTGGAGTGGATTAAAAAGAAAGAATGGAGGTGAATTATCTGGCAAAACATTGAGAAATTATCACATGCATTCAAATCAGACTTTCCAGTTGCCTGAATAAAAGAAAAAAAAACATGTTTGCCCCACAGGCATAACACCTGAAATGCTCCTTACATGCAAGTGTGATAACAGTACAAACACAATGCTTTGGAAGTTTCACTTTTGTGTGTGTAGGGGGGAGGGCTTGTGAGAGGCTAAAGGTTTTTTTCACTGCTCCTTAGCTCTTTTATGGTAGATTTTATCAAGCACTGTCAAACTGATATGAAATATTGCCTCTTAAACAAAAACATGCACAGTCTGCCATGGTGAACTATTGTCTACTTCCACTGAGAGTCTGTCATTTTTGCTCAAGATACAGACTGCAACGGACTTCCAAGATGGTTGTATACTGGGAATCAGGAAGTACACCTTTGCAAGAAACTGGCATAACAGTAATCACAAGTCATAGGAAGTTACTAGGCTAATGGCCCTAGGGACCTTACAAGCCTAGCCAAGTTCTTACCCTTATTTCCACGATCAGCACCTACTGCTCCTGTCCAAGAGGGACACAGGTGGAACCCCCATGGTGAATTTAAGGTCACCTATTCAACTGTCCGGATTGCATTTGAAGAGGGCCAATGAGGTGCTCTGTTTGACAAGAAATGGGTGTTCCAAAGGTGTGGTAACCTCTGGAAGACAAAGTTAATGTCATATACCAGGTTAAGGTCTTTAGAGCGAGTAAATCATGTACCATTTGACTTTTGGATATGAAGCATTTCCAATAATGCAGGGTCAGAGATTGCCTTGTATGCAAGGCAGAGATCACCTCTGAGTAGTTTGTATGAAACAGAATAAAGTGACAGTGCTTTTAGACAATCCCCATACAATAGACAGATGGTGAAGACCTTGAATTTTCCTTGAGAGGAACCTTTGTGATTTCTCCAACTGCTGCAGGTGCTTAAAAAGGTACATATCAAAAGGGGTGTTGTACTCCATTATTGGTCTGATGAGTGAAGAGTACAAGGAAGTTATAACTTTTTTTTTTCTGGAGGCAATGCCCTTACGTATAAGATGAGCAATACAGAATGCCCTTCTTACCACTGTAGAGACATGGTGGTCAAAGGTAAGGTTGTTGTCAACCTGTGTACCCAAGGTCTCTTACCACTTGAGTGTGTACTTAAGGTGTTGCTTTTGATGTGGTAATTAGCAGGAACATCGCTGTTCCTGAAAGGAATGATAATACATTTTTTGCATTGAGTTTAAGGCCATGACTTTGGCACCAATCATTTGTTTGTGTAAGACCCTTTTGTACGATGTTGAAATTTGGAGATTCTATGCCCGCTCCCAGTTTGCTGTCATCAGCAAACTCTGCGAGCCACAGATCTTTCATTTTTACTTGTAGTTCAGAGAAATAGATTCCAAACAGTAGAGGGCCCAGGACTGATCTCTGATGACCACCACTAGATACAGGTCTGCTGTTGGAGGTGGATTCCCCTATTTGACTATATGAGTTCTATTAGTGAACTAGTTAGTGACTCACCTAACGATATAAGGGTTGATAGTAGCTGGATGGGTTTGTCAATAATGCCTGACGGGGGATAGTGTCAAATGCCTTGGCTAAGTCCAGGTCGGCTGTATGCACAGATTTCCCCTTGTCCAGGGCCTTGGTGACTGTCTCGAAGAAGTCCACAGGTTTAACAGGCATGATCTCCTTTTGACAAATCCAAACTGACTAATGTCAAGTGTTTGGAGATTACCTATATCTTTGTTGATAAGGTCCATGAAGATTCACTCCATGGCCTTGCAGATAAGGCTAGTCAGGCTAATAGGTCTATAGTTCCTGGGGTCAGTAGAAGCACAACCTTTGTGCAAGGGAATAGTGGCGGCTGTTTTCCATTCAGCTGGTACAAAGCCGTTGCTTAGACTATGATTGAAAAGGGTACCCAATGGTGTTGCTAATTCATGCTGGAGCTCATGTAGGACACAGCCTGGGATGTTATTAGGTCCCATGGATGCTGTGTTTCTGGCCTTAGAAAGAGCATTTATGACCTGATCTTTATCAATACAAGGTAGGGGACAGGTGGTAAGGATGTCATGGGGTACATGTGGTGGTGACAGAGGAGTGAAGTTTTCACAGAACATGTCAGCCAAGAGGTTAGCTATGTCCACAGGCGCAGTATATGTGGTATCATTAACTACCAGTTTTGCACAAATCTGGGTCTTTCCTTTTAGGTTATAGATGTAACTATAGAATGCCTTGTGGTTGTCCTTTGTTGAGAAAGCTAATCGGAATCATAGTTTGCTTTAGAGAACTTCACAAGAAGTCTTATTTGCTTTTTTAAGCAAAGGAGGGAGTGTTTCCAGTTTAGCAGGGCTCACTCCCTCTTACTCTTAGATAGCAATTTCTTCCTCTTATTGTAAAGCCTGTTAATGGCAGTTTATCCACCCACCAGGTTTGCCGCTCCTTGAGAAGCTTCTTTTGGTCCTATCAGGTATGGCTGAATCAATGCAGGCATACAGATGTTTGTATAAAGTACTGGTGTAGATCTCTGCATAGTTGCCATTTCCATCTGAGTGAGGAGGTGCAGTGAAGCTATTTATATCATCCTGTTAGAGGTTATAATCTGCTTTGGAGAAGTTTTTAGTTTAGTTGCTGCTGGGCAGGGTTAGGTGCGATAGCTACTTCGAATGAGACCGATTTGTGGTCAGATCTCACCAGGGAGGACCTCACAGTGGGAGTGCTATGGTAGCCCCCCATATTGGTGACCACCAGATCCAGGGTGTTGCCACCCCTTGTGAGGATGTCAACCAACTGGTCCAAGGCATTGGAGTTAAAGTCAAGGAAACTTTGGGCAAACATGTTTGAGTATGAGTAGTTTATCCAGACAATGGATGGGTAGTTAATTCACCCAAAACCATGGTGTTTAGATTTATCTTGATAGACTCAAGTAGATCCAAATAGGCAGAGTGGGTGTCCTGATTGATGGAGGGGATACTGTAGCTGGCAATAACTTGAACAGGTGTCCTACCAACAGTTAATTGCACCTAAAGTGTCTCCAGGAAGTCATAATATTTAACCAATCTGGATGTGTATTTATCTGCAATGAATATTGATGCACTGCCTCCTTTAGTTTTCACACCTTCAGTTTGAGGTCTGAATTTGAGGAAGGAGGTGTAACCCAGTATGGCTACAGTGCTCTCCACAGCCTTGAACCAGGTCTCCATGACTACACAAATATCTGCATCTTCCAAGGTGAGAACAGCTTCCAGTGAGTGCAGTTTTATATTGAGACTCCTAGCATTTAGCAGCATAACCGTGACTTTGTTTTTAGATGAGTTTTTACATTGGGAATTTTGTTCTTGAGACACTGCCTAAAAAAGGCACTATGGGGGTGGCAAGAGCCTTAGCCAGTAGCCGAAATCCCAGGGGTAACAGAGGATGACCACATCAATCATGTTGTTCCAGGTTGACAGACAGTGGATCCCTTTAGAATGACACCAGAAGCTAAGTCAATTATTGAAGTCAATAATTTTCTGTTTGTATTGAGGCATCATCCTAGGTGAAGGTAAAATGCTGCTTATAGGTTCATAGGTTCATACTAGGCTATCTGCCCTAGGGCATTTACAAGCCTAGCCAGAGTGTGTTTGGCTTTCGCCACCCATTTTAAATGAATTTTGCTATGCCCTTTTTTGAGGTTAGTATACTGTGCCTCTGTCTAACAGTGACACAGAAGTGATACCCAGAGTAAATCTACGATCTCCCATCCACTCATCAAGCTTCCTCTTGAAGAGAGTCAATGAAGGACTCTGCCTAACCTGGACTGGGATTTTATTCCAGAGTGAAGGGAGCCTCTGGGTTATGAATCTGTCCCTCCAGCATGTCCTATTTATTTCAGTGCTGAGGTTCAAGTCTCTCGAGCGCATAACTCGATGGGATTTGGATTTTCTGAGGTGCAGCATGTCCATTAATTCCGGGTTGGACATGGCTTTATACGTCAGGCACAGATCGCCTCTGAGCAGGTGGTATGCCACCGAGTAGAGCTGGAGTTTCTTTAACCGGGCAGCATATGGCATCTGTTTGAGCCCTTTGATCCTCTTGGTGAGGTACTTTTGGGGTCTTTCCAGTTGCTGCAGGTGTCTGATAAGGTACATCCCAAAAGGGGCATTGTACTCAATTATGGGCCTGATGAGGGATGAGTAAAGAGGCGCGATGACCTCCCCTGATCTAGATGTGAATCCCTTCATGATTAGGTGGGCCATATAAAATGTTTTTCTAACCACTTTGTTCACGTGGTTGTCGAATGAGAGATTGCTATTAACTTGGGTCCCCAGGTTCCTAATTACTTCTTCCGTACTTAATGGATTAACATCTATGTGGTAATTTGTGGGCACTTTGTTTTTGCCGAAGGGGATGACTATACACCTTTTGGCTTTTAGCTTGAGGCCATGGCTCTGGCACCAGTTGTCTGTTTCTATGAGGCCCTTTTGTAGGTTGCTTGTGTCGGCTGGAGAGTCGATTATGGCACTCAGTTTGCAGTCATTTGCGAACTTGGTCAGCTTAAGGCTTAGGACATACTTGCCTGAGACACATAGTCCAACAGCTCAGTCATGTCTCTTCATATAATCCTGAGAGGTACATCAAGTTCACACCAACATGGACTACGATGGAGTCATAACAGTACCTGCTGTTGAGACAATTGTGTGAATGTGTGATATGGCGCATCCTGGCACCTGACAGACAGATGACCATGACCTTTTCCTTATACAGCCTGGTGAGAGGGACATCAATGTCTCTCACGATGGAATCACCTATGACTAATGTGTTTGATTTTGTGTTTTGCCTTATGGGTTTGACAGGTGAGACACTGGTGCGTGAGCTATTATGTATAATGTGTTCTTCAGAGGAAGAATTATGTGTAGCATATGCTTGTGTTTGGGAGGTCTCTGGTGTTTAGGTATGTTTCTGGTGAGGACCTCCACATATGTAGATATGTTTGATGTGGGTTTGGGTGGAGAAGAAGGTGAGGTGCGCATGCTGGTAACCTGCTCACTGTCATATGTACTGACTGATGTGAGAGAGAGCATGGATTCAAGATTCTTAATATAGTTGCATCTCTCACATGTTGTGTTTGTGTGAACTAGGAATACAGTGCTGTCGGCGAATGAGTCAGTTGCTACACTGCCTCAGGATACCCATGCCTACCAAGCTAGCTGGAGAAACTGTGGAAAATTGTACATCCATAGGTAAATTTCTGTGATCAGGAAAAGAGGTCACACTTATAGGAGTGGCTAGCGGGTGAGAGGTGTGTTGGTACCTCTGAGGCTAGGCTTAGTGTTCCACCTGACAGTACAGCAGGGCCATGAGAAACCTCTGGAGGACCACAAGCAAAGTGCTTATGGAAAATTTAACAAACAAAATGTTTGCACCCGTCATGACCAGTGGTAACCACCACTACACAGCAATGCACGATGGAGCACTACACGCAAACAAGTGCAAATTCAGGGCTTAAATAAAACAAGAAAATACCCTTTTTAACTCAAACTAGCCAATAAGGACGATCTCTCTGAGCTCTAGTCCAATCACCCTCGATTGTATGGGACCCAGACAGCACTTTCCTCACACAATGGTGTGGAAGGGCCTTCACCAACAAAGGTGGCTTGAAGTTGATGCTCAGACATTACAAAACTGATCTAGAAATAGCAAACTTGGAATTAGGCAGTGCTACAGCTGGACTAGTACAGTTTACGGCAAAATGTGACCAAAAAATAGTTCAGACAATTCAAACAGTGGAATGCAAATACAAATTAAAAATGCAGTATTACAGCAAAAACAGGCATTTATAGTTAGTTGGAAGAAACGGATGACTCAGGTATTTCAGTATCTCGGTGAAGAGTTGGTTTTAGTGCTCAAGTGATACCAAACAGTCTAGATTCCACGAGTCTGAATCTAGCCTCTGCTATAAAATGAAGATATACTAGAAATTCAAACTGCAACACCAGGAGAAGGCAGTTTAAATAATGCAATTCACCAGCAATTCCCAGCATAGTAGGCTGTAGGCCACACTCTCCTGCCACAAGAGTCTAGACCACAAACCATCCTAATGTAAAACAACTGGTTTTGGAGCACAAGTGGTTAAGCTAGAACTAAGACACTTCAGAATAACAGACACAATAGGCTTACAACCAGCAATTTCCAGCCAGAAGGGTGTAGGCTATCCTCTTCTGCCACAGGAGTTTAGACCATAAATCTTCCTAATGTAAAGCAAGTGGTTTGGAATTCAGGTGCTTACAGCAGAATAAATGCACCTAAAATAACAGGCACAATACGCCTTGACCAGCAATTTCACTGTCCCACCACAACAGTCTAAACCAAAATCCTCCCAATGTAAAGTTACTGGTTCGGAGCCCAGGTGCTTAAACCAGAACTAAGATACTTTCAGAATAACACACGCAAAGAGCCTTCAACCAGCAATTCCCACCTTAGAAGGGTGTAGGCTATACTCTGCCACAAGAGCCCAGACCACAACCCTTCCAATGTAAAGTAACTGGTTTGGAGCCCAAGTGCTAAAACCAGAAATAAGACACTTACAGAATAATAGAGACAATGAGCCTTCAACCAGCAATTCCCAGCTTAGAAGGGTATAGGCTATACTCTCCTGCCACAAGAGTGTAGACCACAAATCTTCCTAATGTAAAATAACTGGTCCGAAACCCTAGTGCTTAAAATGGAACAGAGACACTTAGAACAACAAGCACAATAGGCTATCACCCAGCAATTCCCAGGAAGGCTACCCTCTCCTCCCACAAAAGTGAAAACCACAAACCTTCTTAATGTAAAATAACTGGCCTGCCCTGAAGCCCAAGTCCTTTAATGAAAACTAAGACACAGAGTAACAATTACAATCTAATCAGGCTACTAGCAAGCAATGATAAATGCAGCAGAATAAATGCAATTGAACACTATAAGAACAAGCAGTAAAAGCAAAATTAAGTAATAAAGTAGGAAGAGACAAAAACAGTAAAAGCAGCTGAATAAAGTGTTTTTTAAGTAGGAAAAAACAGTAAAACCAGCTGAATAAAGTGTTTTTTTTAAGTAGGAAGGAAGGAAAAAGATAATTCAAGGTTAAGAAACTAAGGGGGTGGTTCTACCCAAATGATCCCACAGTAAACACTAGAATGAGCTGATGTGATGGGATTGGGGGGAGTGTCCAATATCAAATTTATAGCAGAGGAGGTCAACTCAAAAGCCACCATGTTTTAAGAACACAATAACAATTGGGTAGGAGGGTGGAAGAAAAAAATGGAGACTGAAACACAACACAAGTAAAGATAAGTAAAGAAACCTTGGAACTTTAGCCTGTGACATGTTCACAAAACACAAAATACACAGCTATTGTAGAATTCAGTTAACAACTATGACCTAAGAGCAGCACAGGATTGTTAAATATCACTGAAACAGTTAGAGCAAAAAAAATATAGCTATATCAGCTTTGTATACTTATGTCATTGTTGTATTTCCAAATGCTTTTAGAAGCAGTAATTCTTCTAGGCAGCCACAGGTGAAGGCACAACAGAACAGAAAATTGATGTTCAAATAGTTCACTGTTGCAGTAATGCTTACTGACTGGATGGATGCTGCCAAGCATACCAACTGTCCAGTCAGTATGCAAACATTCAGGAGCTTTTTCTTCAAGCACCACACATCTGGCCTTAGACCTAAGCATGACAACTGAATGCTGATATTTAAGGTTTGTACAAGAGTGAAAGTCCACAGTTTTCTTGCCCCAGACAAGAACTGAGACTAATTATGCAAGGATAGACTCAAACACAGTAGAATTATAGAGGGTGAAGGATAGCCATATATAGGGATTCTACCTCAGCGAAAGGAAAGAGAAAAATGGAGATGCAGCAAGGGTGCATACTCTGCAAGTGATCTATTTGAATATTTACTGCTATTGTAACTTCTTATACATCTTAACTATGTTCATCACTAAATAAGGTTGCAGTAATACTAACAGAAGAGACAATTCCTGAATATTTTAGGAAGTTTGGAGGGAGTAATATAAACAGTATTAGAATCTACTAACCCTTGGAGTATATTTCTGGCAAATCCAGTCCTGCCTATAGAAAAGGCATCGATTTTGAAATGTTTAGTAAAAGTGCACGTGGAGGACCAAGTAACTGCTTCTAATATGGATCTGGAATTAACTCCTTCGAAGAAAGCCACAGAAGTAGCTACTGCTCTTGTGGAGCTTTAACATACCCTTGGAAGAATTTGAAATGGAAAGAGAAACAGAAGGAAAGAGCAAGAGAAAATCCATCTGGAAATGGTCAGTTTGGATACAGGAAGACCTTCTAACAGATTTGGAAAGATCACTGTCAATGGTGATAACAGCTGTAACAGCTGCAGTAAAAAGGGGCTTTTACACAATGCAGAGATATGTACTTCAGAGACAATTTTGCTGGATGAGAAAAGCCCTTATTACTGGCAAATAATCATACCTCTGAATCTCCCTTAACTATCGAGCACTATCCTGTTAAAGTTAAAACTGACAACCCAGGTATCGCATTTTCACAGGTGTGCCTCATTCATTCATACACACACACACACACACACACACACACACACACACACACACACACACACACACACACACACAATTACAGGTTTCACATGCAAATACTAGACTAGCTGCCTTTGTGGGCCATTTTAAGCCTAGCCAATTTCCCTCAAATGCAAGAATCAACAACTGTACCTTGTGTCTGAGTTAAACACCTTAACCTTTATGCCAACCTCCAACCCATAGAAACAAAGCCCATACCCGTCAATGACTTGACAAAACATCTTCGGTGTCTCCTCTTATGATTTTTCTTTCCAAATCACATGATTACAGTCACTCTTATTGCACAGAAACTGCATCACTATGCTAGACCCGTTTTTCAATTAATTATTTTAAGTGACTGAGTCACATTTCAAAAACTCTTGGTGTCAACTAATATTTCACCCAACTTTGTTCTGAACCCAGGATGCCGTTGCTGTTGCTACTTTTAGGCATACTTCTCAAATGTCCAACTTTTTGTAGAATATCCACCTTACCCTGATATTTTTGGTTTGTTTCCCATATGATTTGTGGTGCTCTGGCAAACCATTGAGTACTGCAGTTTGTAAATAATTACAGACATTTGAGTTCCAGACTTCATATCCCTCTGAAAATGCATGCTGATGCAATGCCTGTTAGTCTAAATTCTAAGTTTATAAGAAAAATATCCCAGCATTATTTTGTCCAGATGTCTTATAATACAAGGTTGAGAGGTATGCTTGGAGGTACCCTATCCTTCATATCCCATTAGCTACTACAGTCATAATGCCAGATATTAAAGTGCCAATTTGTGAAAAACCTTTCTACACTAACTGATGAGTTAGCATAGTGAATTAATCCTCCTTTCCAAGAGTGCAATGTTAATCACTTTTCCCTTCCGTTTTGCACTGCATTTTTAATTTTTCTTTAAAACTTACAAAATACCCTACATTACTTATTTTGTCCAGTGGTGGCACAGTGGACTAATAGCTTCTGTGAAACTGGTGACGGTACAGGATTAGAGTTTTTTTAGTACCTTTAGGGCACACAACATGGAGTATCTTTGGTATCTAGGTTTCTCACAGATCCAAATCTTTCTTGCTAACAAACCCTTATTCTAGTAACCTAATGCGAAAGAAAAGAAAAAAAATGGGAAATAAAGTGCTCACTACCAAAATGACCATAAAACAGTTAAAAAGAGAACTTTGGAAAGAAACACCATGCTGCTGAGTGTAATTCTTTAATTCCACAATAAAACAACGTACCACATTGTGTGGTTTATTGTCTGGTTGCATGCCGTTTTATTGTGGAATTAAAGAATTACACTCAGCAAAGTGGTGTTTCTTTCCAAAGTGCTCTTTTTAACTGTTTTATGGGCATTATCTAAAAAGATAGATCCCTGGTGTCTAGTGTTCCCCACCCCTCCAACTTTGTAGGATTTGCTCATTAGTCAAGGGAGGTGTATAGAAGTGCGACAACCCCCCCACACACACTCAGCCCCCCACAGATTGCATTCATGACACAAATGCCCATTCACCCATACACACACACACACACACACACTTCCTAACCCCCCTACTGTGACCTCCTGAGCAGACACACAAATTCACACATGCCCCACACACAAATGCAAACACATATACCGAATACTATCGGTCAACTAACTCCTCAGTACTTACCTCTACTACAATAGTGACACAAACTTGTGGTTGTGTTCATTAACACAAGCATCTGTGTTACTTTATCCAATGTAAATACTTTACTACAGCCCCAAAAGTTAATCAAGAAACCTTGTCACACTTTATTTCATGCAACTTAAAATGCACCATGACATTTATTTAAAGGAAACCAATGTTACTTTTAGTTATGCATGGTTAAGACAATGAGACTACAACAGCAACAGCCCAGGAAATGCAGAAAAAATTGTCAGATCTTTATGCTAATTCCACAGCAGCAATATATTCCTAGAGTCAAAAAATACAACTGACCATTCTAATTCCTATGGCAATAACATACTTACCAAGTCAAGCATGAGACATTAAACATTCCGAAGTTAAGGGTGTGGAGACAGGAAAGTAGGCCAGAAAGAGAGACTACTCCACTGGTATCAAGATAGGATGCAAAAGAAGAAAATCTAAACCACATGTAAAATGCTTGCACTTCCACTGTAACAGATGTAAAAGAGTCTGAGACTGATTGATACCAAGTAAAGTTGGTAAAGTCTGGTAGCTAACAGGTGCTCTGCAGGAAGGGACAGAAATAGACCAGCAAAGTAAATCAAAAATGAGAAAGACATTTCAAAGAAGTGAGTTGAGTACCAGCCCAGTCACTTCATTTTCTCGCTCAATCTGTCTCTCCTTTTTTTTTTTTTTTTTTTTTTTTTTTTTACCATTTATTAATGAATCCTGCAGGCAGCCAGGGCATATTTGGGTAGCTTTTAAAAGTGTATTAATGTGCATCTGTGTGTGTGTGTGTGTGTGTGGGGGGGGGGGGGGGTCAATGCCTCTATCTGCATACCACATGCTCACCTGTAATAGTTTCTACTAAAGATAAATCCAGCATTCTAAATTTTAAAATCAGCTGGTACTAACTTCATAACAAATTCTTACAAAAAATATCTGACAAAGGGAAACAATCTGCTTGCTATGGAAAATACAGCTGAGCGGGTAACTGTTTTGAAACAGCAATAAGAAATACGGATATGATAAAGCAATGCTCCCCATGTATGGTAGCAAGATCTGACAATGCCAATACCATATTGCCTAGAGACTGGCACATCCTTTCACCAGGGAGGGGGTGAGGGGTGCAAATTCCACTTCCAGAAAACAGGCTAAGAACTAAATGATGTTGGTGAATACGCAGCCCATGTGTATCATTTTAAGAACTCTCTCAGAAGAGAGACAATGGGATGAATTAATAGACAACCTGTGTAAAGTACAGTTTTGTACCTACCATAAATGTAGATGTTCGAAGATCCACATTGCTGCAGTCATAACCTGTGGGTAGTCCGCTGTCCTCGGTCGGCCCGAATACCAAAGTGTTAGGCTGGCGTCGGTCATGGTCGCTCAGATCTGACGTCAGTACGCCGTGGTACTTAAAGCGCATGACCGACGTCATATTCTCAGTCTTTCTTGCCCCAGATGTCAGAAGGCCCTAAAAAGAAAGGCCACAGCCAAAAAACAGAGAAACATCCAACCACCCATGTACAAACAATATTTACAACCCAAACCACACAACCACCCCAAACTACAGTGGGGAAGGAGGGAGGGTAAATTGGACTGCAGCAATGTGGATCTTCGAACATCTACATTTATGGTAGGTACAAAACTGTACTATGTTCTTCATCTCACATTGCTGCAGTCATAACCTGTGGGTAGAATCCCAAAGCAAAGGTAAAGGGAGGTTGGCAAAATCATAAAGCATTGGGAGCTGCTAACATGCCCTGCAAAACTGCAGTGGCAAACCCAGCCCTAGATTTGGAATAAAGAGGGAGATGGTAATGTTTAGAAAAAGTGTGCACTGAACTCCAAGTAGCTGCCTCCAAAATATCTTTAGTAGCTACACCCCTTAAAAAAGCAGTAGAAGTGGCAGTAGCCCTAGTGGAATGAGGTCTGATTCCAGCCGGAATCTCCTTACCATGATGAGAATAACAAAAAGCAATACAATGGCCAATCCACTTAGAAATAGTTTGTTTAGAAACAGGTTTCCCCTGAGAACCCAAAGCAAAAGAAACAAACTGTTGAGACTGTCTGAATCCTTTAGTTCTGCTCAAATAATAACGCAACTGCCTGTGAATATCCAAAGAGTGCAAAATTTTTTCCCCTTTATTTTGGGGATCAGCATAAAATGTAGGCAAATTAATAGATTGGTTCAAGGCCACATTTGAAACAACTTTAGGCATAAAAGTAGGGTTAGTACGCAGGGATACCCTATCCTTATGAAAAATCGGGAAGGGTTCAACTGCCATTAGAGCCTGTAATTCAGATACCCTTCTAGCAGACGTAATTGCCAACAAAAAAGCCGTCTTCCAAGACAAAAACTTCAACTCAGCAGTAGCTGCAGGTTCAAAAGGAGGTAAAGTGAGTTTTTCCAACACAAAATTGAGATCCCAGGAAGGAGTAGGAGCTCTACGTGGGGGTCTTATGTTCTTTGCCCCTCTAAGAAATTGCTTAAACAAACGATGAGAGAATAATGGTGGGTCACAGTCATAGTGAGCAGAAATGTCTGCAGCATGAACTTTTACAGAGGAGAAAGACAAACCCTTGTCTAGTAATTCTGTAAGATACTGAAGTGAAACACTCAAATTAAGTACTGAAACATCAAAGCTCTTTGCTTTGCTCCAAAGAAAAAATCTCCTCCATTTATCAGCATAAACTTTCCTTGTACTAGGCAGTCTGGCCTCCAAAATAACATTCAAAACTTGTTGAGGAAGCTGCGACCTTCCAGGATCTAGAACAGAATATGCCAGGCTGTCAGATGCAGGGACTGTATCCTGACATTGAGGAAATGATTGCCTGCCTGAGA
The DNA here is from genome assembly GCF_019279795.1 of Protopterus annectens. Taxonomy (NCBI): domain Eukaryota; kingdom Metazoa; phylum Chordata; order Ceratodontiformes; family Protopteridae; genus Protopterus; species Protopterus annectens. The sequence goes on along the minus strand of NC_056743.1, from coordinate 1,298,462,511 downwards.
CAAAAGGTGTGGAATTGATGGCAAAGGCCAAGGAGGCTCCCGTACTAAACTCCTCAGCAGAGGGTACCAGTGCTGACGTGGCCAATCTGGAGCTATTAGAATCATGGAGGGCTTGTCCTGTCTGACCTTCAAGAGCACCTTGGGAAGGAGAGGCAGAGGAGGAAAGGCATAGACGGGAAGATTGTTCCAACTGAAAGATAGAACATCCACTTTCCAAGCTTTTGGATGAAACATCTCTGTGCAAAACTTTGGCAGCTGGAAATTTAGTGGAGAAGCGAACAGATCTATGTCTGGAGTCCCCCAAATCACTGTCAACTGTCGAAATACATGAGGATCCAATTTCCACTCGTGGGGATCCACCATCTGTCTGCTCAAAACATCCGCTAAGGAGTTCTGTGCTCCTGGCAGAAACCTTGCCTGAAGAGTGAGGTGCAAACTGAGAGCAGTCTCCCACAAAATCATAGCTTGCCTGCAAAGAGGGTACGAATGGGTTCCCCCTTGCTTGTTGATGGACCACATGACAGTTGTGTTGTCTGTTTGAATCAACACTTGTCCTGGGTGAAGTAGATTCTTGAAAGCCATCAATGCAAATTGGACTGCTAACATCTCCTTCATGTTGATATGCAAATGTTGAAGTCTGGCAGGCCACGTGTCTTGAACCCATTTTCCATTGAGGTGTGCTCCCCAAGCCTTGTCTGAGGCATCAGTCGTTAAGATCTGACTTGCCTCTGGTCGGGTCACAGAGAGTCCCTTGTTTAGGTGACATTCCTGAGCCCACCACAAAAATTCCTTTTGAATGCAAGGTATTATCTGAATGACAGTGTCCAAATCGTGGCAGTGTTGAGTCCATACACTTTTGAGATACCACTGTAGCTTCCTCATATGCAATTTGGCATTGGGAAGCACCAGAATACAAGATGCCATGAACCCCAAGGCTTGAAGGACTGTCCTTACAGTCAGCCTGGACCGTAGAGACAATTGTTGGAAGTAAAGGGTAAGATTTCTTTGCTTGTCCGGGGTTAAAAAAGCCATCTGAGAGGCTGTATTCAGTCTCACACCCAGAAAGCACATGTCCTGAGAGGGTACTAGACTGGACTTTATTTCGTACACAGAATACCATAGGCACCTTAACACTGCCATAACATACTGTAGATGGTGAAGTAGCTTGTCTTTGTCTTGAGCAAGAATCAGGCAATCGTCCAGATAAGGATAAATGTGTATTCCTCTTAACCTTAAGAAGGCTATCACCGGAGCCAGAACCTTTGTGAACACCCTGGGCGCAGTAGATAAGCCAAAGGGCAATGCAGAGAACTGATAATGTAAAGTCCCAGCCCGAAAACGCAGGAATCTCCTGCAGCTGGGCCTGATAGGAATATGAAGATAAGCCTCTTTGAGATCCAGAGTTACCATCCAGTGATCTTTGCCTAGCAGAGGCAGAAGTTGTTGCAAAGTCAACATTTTGAATTTTGGTATGTCCAGGTACGTGTTGAGAATAGACAAATCCAGAATTGGCCTCCAAGTGTTTCCTTTCTTTGGTACAAGAAACAGGCGAGAATAAAATCCTAGGCCCACTTCTGACGGAGGGACCTGCTGGATAGCCCCCATTTGTAGAAGTAAAGAAATCTGCTTGTGAGCCTCCACCTTTTGCTGAGGAGGAACGTCTGGCATGCCTTTGAAAGGAGGCAATGTGTGGAAATAAAACTTGTAGCCTTGGTTTATAATGTCCAACACCCATTTGTCCTGGGTGACTAAAAGCCAATTTTGCCTGAAAAGTGCCAACTTTCCTCCCAGAGGAGCTGCCAGACAGAAAGGATCGGGCAGCTGAAGATGCAGGTCATTGGGTCTGTTTACGAAAGGACTGGCCCCTGCCCTCACCTGTAGACTGTGCAGGGGAACTCCACATCCTAGGCCTGAAAGAACCCTATGCATGAGCTCTGCCCCTACCACACCTAGATCTGCCCCTAGACTGTAAATCAGAAGAAGGGTAAGCCCATCCCTTAGTAGGCCAATTTCTGCTAAACTTAGGGGGCTGCACCTGTAAAAAATCCTTAACAGTCTGCATAGACTTAGCTTTGTCTTCCATTTTCTTCAAGACTGACTCCACAGGAGAACCAAACAAAACTTCAGACTGAAGGGGAGCATCCAAAATCCGAGCTTTAACATGCTCTGACAAGTTCTGATCCTTAAGCCAGGCGTGCCTACGAATAACTGATCCAGTGGCAGCCACCCTGGAAGAAGCCTGTAAAGCATCAAAACCACACTGCAAAGAATGCTTACCCACCTGATCAGAGGCATGAACCAAATCCTGTAATTCCTTACACTCTATGCCCTCTGCTAAAGCATCTACCTTAGATTTTAACTGACTAAGGAGAAAATTCTGGTACTTGAGCATATGAAACTGGCAATTCAAAGCCCTCATTGCAAGAGTGGAAGAGGTATACACTTTTTTACCCCACCTATCCAAAGCTCTAGAATCTTTATCCATAGGAACTGGATTCTTTACAACCGAAGCCCTGACACCCTTAGGTCCCTGGCTAATAGTTTCTGGGTCAGCCCTTGGGCTCTTATACAAATATTTATGAGCCTCTGGCACTCTGTAATACCTGTCTGGCTTCACCGGGGCAGGAGGCAAAGAGTCTGGATTAAGGGAAGCCTCAGAGAAAACATCCTGAACAACATCCAAAACAGGAGGTATAGCCAAGGGCCTATGTTGAGGTAAAAACAAAAATTCCCTAAGCCTCTTTCGGGAATCTGAGAAATCCTGACCTTCCCATTTAAAATGCTCCCTCATAGAATGCAGGGTTTCTGAAAAAGAAAAATCCTCTGGGGGGGAAGCAGAAGGACTAGAATCCTCTGCGTCTGAATCAGAATAAGGGGGAAAATCCTGAATGTCTTCAGCCGAAGACTCTGAGTAATCTGAAGAATGATCCAATCCTTCCACCTCTGGCTCCACCCTAGGCCTCTTATCTGGAGGGGGCATAGAACCTCTGATCAAGGTAATCAAATCTTCTGCCATTTTAAGCATGTGTTTTTTAGGTACAGAACCTGCAGAACTAGGACTGACGCCAGAGGAGGACAAACCAGGCCTGGCCTTGGAAGGTACCTTAGAGACAGAGGGAAAAGGCCTAACCACCTTATGTAAAGAAGGGAGTACAGCAACCTGAGAGGCCCCCTCAGCCTGACCCGACTCCTGAGAGGCCACATCATGCAAAATTAAAGGCTCCCCCTGAGACTCAGCTGAAACCTCGGCTGGATCCACAGATTCTACCGTGGTTTCTAAAGAACCGGTGTCCGGAACGGACGACTCATCCTGCTTGGACTTTAACGATTTTTCCTTACGCTTCTTAGCAGTAGCGGGCGTCGGAGGATCCAACGGCATATTGTAATTACACCGCTTACCGAAGACAAGCCTAGCACAATCTAACCTACGTTTAATGGTGCGCTTATTAAATTTAGCACAAAAGCGACACCCAACTACGTCGTGCTCAGGCCCCAAGCAAGGAATACAGAGAGAGTGGTAATCCCTATGAGGTATCCGTTTCCCACAAGAAATACAATTATTCACTTTTTCTGACATCTGGATTTAACTGAGGCAAGAAAAGACAAAAATATTCCCCAACGGGGTACTTAGCCCAACTTGGTTTTCGGTCTGAAACTCAGAATACGAAAATTTCAGGACGCCGAACGGCACTTGCAAACGCTGCTTCTGCTTCAGACCATGCGGCAAGAAAGACTGAGGATATGACGTCGGTCATGCGCTTTAAATACCACGGCGTACTGACGTCAGATCTGAGCGACCATGACCGACGCCAGCCTAACACTTTGGTATTCGGGCCGACCGAGGACAGCGGACTACCCACAGGTTATGACTGCAGCAATGTGAGATGAAGAACATCACACAAAAGCCACACAGGTTTCTGTGTGTACCAGGTTAAGTTGCCCTGATTCATAGTCCCACTCAATGCTCAACAGTACACTTCTGCTCTGAGCAGCAAAAAGGTTTGGTACTGCATGTAAATGCATCAATCATGTTTTCCAATGCACTGCTCTGGAGGGTAAATTAACTAGTATGGCGATTCACAGATGTCCTTTTTAGGCAATCTCTTTGCAGAGCAGTACACAAAATGTGTAACTTTATGCATCAGTTTAGCTGTACGCATCTTTGCAATTCAGTGAAAGAGAATCTGGGAAGGTTAAAACAGAGCTGCTTCACCCTGCTTAGACTGTCAAGCCAAGTAAGTACTGCAGTGTAGTGTGTGTGTGTGTGTGTGTGTGTGTGTGTGTGTGTGTGTGTGTGTGTGTGTGTGTACGCGCGCAGGGACAGTGTATTGGTAAATTCTGTGAGTGTATGCACATGACTACTTATTGTGAGCCTGACTGTGTGTCTATTTGTGGTAAATGACCACTGCTTAGTGTGATCAGTGGATGTTATGGATGGGGAGACTGTGGGTGCAGTAAATGGATGCGTGTATGTCTGTGTCTGTATGCACGTGTCTGTCTGCATATTCATTAGCATCCAAATTTCTATGCAGGCTGCATGACTATGTGCCTGTGTATGGTCTCTGTTAATGGACACTGCAGGCTGAGTAGGTCTGTAATCTATAATGGCTTTGCCCTAATTAGCTTCCCCTTTCTGTTGGCAGCTAGGTTGTGTGTGTGTGTGTGTGTGTGTGTGTGTGTGTGTGTGTGTGTGTGTGTGCGCGCGTATGTGTGTGTGTGTGTGTGTGTGTGTGTGTCTGTGTGTGTGTGTGTGTGTCTGTGTGTGTGTGTGTCTGTGTGTGTGTGTGTGTGTCTGTGTGTGTCTGTGTGTGTGTGTGTGTGTGTGTGTGTGTGTGTGTGTGTGTGTGTGTGTGTGTGTGTGTGTGTGTGTGTGTGTGTGTGTGTGTGTGCGCGCGTGTGTGTGTGTGTGTGTGTGTGCATGAATGTGTCACTGTTTACTGTTAATCTGTGTGCATATGATGGGAGGGAAGCATGTACCTGTATGTGGTCTGATAAATTCCTGCACCTCTTACTAGTGCAGGTTGTTGGTAGGGTGCTCAAACTCACCAGTTGTTGAGATTACCATACTGAGAAATTCACATACAGGGCTGGACTTGGGTGAAATGGTGTCCTGGGCATTACCCCCCCCCCCCATCATGGGCTCCCAAATACTATGCACATTAATTTTTCCTTTCTTTTCCCACACTTTGCCTTACTATTCAACTTTTTCAAGAAGCCATAACTTTCTGTATGTTCTGAAGTCCATTTTAAAGCATTTTTTTTCTTTTTACACAATCTTTTCTTCAATTCTGATTAAGGAAAGAAATTCAGTGTTCCTGTTCAGTTTGTTTTTCTTGCACCCTTTCAGAACACCTTTCCTAACCAGCACATCATAGTAATAAGCACTTAGGAAATAAATCAATTAAACCATGACCCCCAGAAACCTTATGGGTTATAATGCTCTGGGATGCATTTTAGAGCCCTTTCCCAGCCTTTTAATCCAAGTGACCTCACCAAAAATAATGAGTAATAAAATAATTTCAGTCTTATTTTTTTTTTCTTTCAAGGAAGACACAAGTTGTGCTCAAGGCTTAATGTTCAAAGCTGACAAAATAGTAGCTCATAATAAACTAACAAGCCGATTGCTGTGAGGATAAACAGGTCCTATTATGGGAATAATGTCTGCCCTCTAACTCCCCAAAAAGACAGTCACTGCCTATGCATTACCCTAGTGTTAGACTGGGATGAAAGCAGAGGTTCAAATTGCCACAGTCATGTATTTCAAGTGACATGACATACATTTACATAGCATACCTTCTCACTCCTAATCCCCAATGGCAGCTACCTGTATATGTGACTGATACAACTGTGAGGAAAGTGAAAAAATAATTATTACATTAATGTATTCTATTTGTTTCTCCTATACAGTACACTGCCCCCACACAAGCTATAACAGCATTCTTTTTACACCTCTGAGGTGTGTGCAAAAAGTAAAGGAAACAATGACTACACTGTCTCCAGCCTAAACACAAGCTATGACGACCTCCTGTGCACATCTCTAAGGTTTGACTGTGATGTAAATTAAATAAGTAATAACCACACAATCCACTGCTGTTTAGCAGTCGTCAAACAGCAGCAGAGTTAAGTCACTTTTACTTACCTCATTGAGGAGTAATGCACAACTGTCATTGTCATGACTTCACAAATCTTCCCTGATTTTGCCTCATAACTTTGTTCTGTCCTTCATTAAAAGTTTGATTTGCTGGTAAGTCATACAGCATTACAGACAGTCAGTATATCCAGACATCAGAGTTGTCTGCTTCTTATTGTCCAAAATATGCATGTTGATGCAAATGGTGTTATTCTATTTTAACTTTCTAAGTGAATTAGTAATATTTAAAATGTATTCCTTATTTTTGAGCCTTTATTCTGCTATTAGTTTTGGCATTGCACATAATTCTTTAGCAAAGAAGTTGAGAGATATGGTATCTGGTTATAAAACTCACTGAAATAAAAAACCTTCCCTTAAGATCAGGAGCATCATTTCCTCTTAAAGTCCAAGGTGTGAAGTGAGATCGGCCACTCTGGGCTGCTGTTTTCACTAGTATTTATCTTACTCATGTTCATGATCAGCTTTATCCTAACAAGATCATATTGCAGCCCTGTTCTGGCTAGAGTGCAATCCAGGAAATTAATATTTTTTTCTCATTTTCCCCAACAAACAACAGCTTTTGTGGGACACCCACATAGCCAAGAATGATTAAGAGGGCCCCCTGCAGCCACGGGTAATGCAGGTACCTAAAGCTGACTTTGTTGTTAAGTTTTAGTGAACAGAGTGTCCACCAGCAGGTGGTAACTAAGCCAGGGGCATGCAAGTCATACAATATTTAATGGAATTACAGTCTGTTACGTGATAAAACACTATTATAATGTGAAACATCTTTGAATTTTAAAGGAGATGTAAATAAAAGTTATTATTAACCACCTGGTTTATTAAATATAATACATTGCTGCACTAGCTTTTGTAGGGTTGACAGACATTGCAAAATATCAAGATAACTGCTGTGGTTGGGGGACTCCCAGGAACAGGGGGACCCTGCGGCCACAGGGTTTGCTGGGTGCCTAAATCTGGCTATGAGAGTGGGAACAGAACCCACAGCCTTCTGGTCTTTCAGCACCAACAGTAAGTCTGATACCTGTTGTACTACTAACTACAATTTTATCTATGAATTTCAGCCAGTGTGTTATATTACCACTTCTTCTCAAAAACGCAGGTTCTGACTGAACTTAAACAAGTTAGACTTACTAACAATGCAGGAGATTAAGCACACTGTCTACGAAGGAGTGAAAATAGATTGCTTAATTCCTTATTCCCAGCTAAAAGTATGTCCTGTTAATACCACAACTAAAGTATAACTTACCACATGCCCAGATGTCAACTGGTTTACCATAGGCTTCTTTTCGCAAAACCTCTGGTGAGAGATATCCAGGTGTACCTGCAAACCCTGAAAATTAAAAAGACATTATGAACATACTAAGGAAGGACTATATATATTTTCATGCCAGCTGTAATGAATTTAAGCAGTTTTCTGCTGTTCAAAACTATTGCTTCAACAAATAATAAATAAAAATTCCACAGGGAAGGAAAAACTCCAAACCCACTAGCATGGTTACTTTTATGCAGCACTACTGTTCTTTAATGTCAAGAGGCAGAACTTTATCAGAATGATTTACCTAGCTGATCTAGAGGCAGAACTTTATCAGAATGATTTACCTAGCTAATTAACAAAGCAGCATATTTTCATCTTCAGTGTTACATCATAGAGATGAAAGTTATTAGGAGGGAAAGGCTACTTTACATAACAGTATTGAGTCTTATGGTACAGTGACCTTCCATTATGTTCCATCAGACAAATGTAAAAACTATGTCTCTTCTAAAACACAGCACACATAAATTATACACTTGTTATACACTGCTGAAACCAAAGAAACACTTGGAAAAAATAAACATGCACTACATCTAGTAAAAATCAAACAGGAAACAAAAAGGTTTTTAACAAAACTGAGTTTAGCAAAAATGTACTACTCCCAAGAAAATAAATGAGCAATTTATAGCTGGATATGGAAGAAGCATCATGCCCTTACCCTTTCCAGCAAATGCCAACAATTTAGGTGTGGGAAAGAAAATATAGTAAAGAATGAAAGGAGCAAGGACATTAAAAGTTAACTATTGTACAATATAACAAATAAATACATAAAAAAGAAAATGGAAATAAACAGTAAACAAATCTTACCAAACCACGCTTGCTGGTCACCCTGTACTTCGATAGCTAAGCCAAAATCAGCCAGTTTCACTGCAGCCCCCTTACATTTACTGGCCAACAGCAGATTTTCTGGCTGCATTTAAGACCAGAAGAAAAATTATTAAAAGAAGAAATAAATAGTGCACTTTTTATAAACACCTGAAACAGATGGGAAAATTCCACCAGTTAGGATGCCACTTCAAACCAAACCAAATACGCAATGAAAGCCTGAACAATACTTTTGGCTTATTAATTGAAAGTTATGTCTCTTAAGAGACTTCAATTCCCACCCTCTTGTCCTCTTTTCAGTGGACAAAATAGAGTTTGTATCCCACCACCAGCAGTTCCTCCCATTAGTAAGAACAAATACTTAAAGGCGAAGTACAGAAAATAGAATAATTTCTCTAGGTCAGTAAAAATTATGCGCATCCCTGCAGATGGAACAGAGCATTATCAGTGAAAGTAATACTCTACATGAGAACCTCTGTAACATTGTACTGCCCTTCAAATCATGATAAATGGGGTGGGGGGGTTGGTGGTGGGAGTCAGGGGGGGTTAATAACAAACTTAACAAGCTGACCACCTAAATAGTACAACTGACTTTTTTCCCAAAAATCAGTCATAGTAAAATAATGTAGCTGGTCAGGAAATGAATACCCATAAATTTATTCAATGTATCTAAGTGCTTTCATTAAACTTCTTCTATCAGTCAGAATAAATGATGGGGAAAGTGGCACAGTAAATTGTTAAAAACAAAACAAAACAAACAAAAAAACAAAACAAACAAAAAAAACCACAATTGTATAGTGAATATCAGATGTACACTACACACATGTAGCACACTGCAGCATGGCATGAATGGAGGAAAAGGGGATGAAGAATGTCAATAGCATGATAAGCACATGCAAACAAAGCACAACCTCATACTATACACACTAGGTGGTCAGTGAGGTCATCTAGATGGGAAAAATGCATTTATTCCCAGAGTGTAGTTTAACTTCTATTTTCGGATATGTTACATGTGGTCAACAAAACACAATCCCAGTCAAATGGCTGCAGACTTAAAGTTACATATGCACACAAACATAAAACATCTCAACACAGGAGCAGAAATAAGCTGAATTATATTAAAGGACAACCACATAAACACTCAAAGGAAGTGCAGGCCTCACAAGACTGGGATCCGTAATTAGACCAGCACATTAAAATAATACACTGTCTGCTGCAGGTATGTTGTAGTATCTACATTCGCCATCCCAAAGAAGCAGCATCATTCTCTATGCATTTACACCTGTGACACAGTAAAACAAGCCTATAAAGAAATGTTTCTACAGTTTCACTATGCTACTTTGGGATTTCATTATTCTTTTTTGATCACGTCCCAGTAAAAAAAGGGGTACTGAACAAAGACCTCTGTCTGCATATCAGATAAATTTAGGGCCACAGAGACAGGGTAAAAATCTAGTATTATTTTTATCATTTTAGTAGCACTATGTCATCTTGAGCTGTACATAAGGGGAAAAAGGCTTCTATGTTTACAGTAAGAATTATGGACCTTAGCCATGTACAGATGTCAAGGGTCACAACTGATGGATACATCAGTGGCAACAGATCTGGCATAACACTCAGTTTAAGAATTGCTGTAGAAATACTAAGTAGAGGTTACAACCAAGTTTTCCTAAGGAAAAAGTCACAACTCTAGTATTATAGATTAGAGGATGCAGATCAAATGTAGCAGTGAAAAATAAAGGTACGGATGTGGCTAGAATAATAGAGCAGTGCAGTCAAACAGGTTTTACTATATTCCAAATGGTTCAGGCAGAAAGGAATAACCAGATATCCAAAGTTCAACAAAGTTCAAATAATAGCCTGGATACTAGAATAGCCAGGTGGAGGAGGATAGCAGTAAGTGACTGATGTCTATCTCGGACAAAGTGGTTAGATAAAGTTGGCTGACTGCCAGCAAGCAAGCAAGCAAAGGACTGCATGGCACTGAAACAGCCAGGACTGGGGATGTTGGTTTGGTATTATCAGGGTAGCATACACACATACACATACTGGGAGTGTACTTTAGTGGGTCCCCACAGTGATGCAGGTGCTCTTGTCACTCACTAAGGGTGGGTTTCGGGCCCAAATCAAAAATCCTTGACTGCCTGGATCACAGCCTCCTGTGATCTGATCTTTGCCCTCATCACAGAGTGAATGGGAAGACTGGCTGCAGAGAAACTGATGTTTGGCAGGCAGTGAGGATAAATAAACTTGGAAAAATATGCCATATAATCAGCAAAACTTATCTGAATTCAAATACTAATCACAGGGGTCTTTCTCGTGTGGCCAGTAAGCAACTACACAGAAAAGAAGCCTACACACTTGTTATTGCAGGCCATGTAAAATAAAAGCAATTTTAAACAGCATTGAATAAACAAAGAGGGCATCCTTCTCCACCACTGAAATAATGCTGAAAGGAGCCACTAGATAAAAAGTAGCATTTATTTTTCACCCTGCAGGGATGGGTGTACAAAAATAATGATAACAGTTGTACAACTGGCAGCAGACAAGTCTAAAAGAATCATATGTCACAGTGTGCAATGCACAAGTACAAGGATACTGCCCCTCCCCACCACCACCATCACCACTACCAGTAGGAACCATGGAATCAGTCAGAATTTTCAAATACATGTCTTAAACCTTTTTATAATGCACAGACTGGCAAAGCCTCACGCAGTGTAATTCACTGCAAAGCCTCTTCTTAGTGCCCTCTACTTCTGAATGTCTATTCCACTTAATCACTAAATATTTTGCACTTTTTATTCTGAGAACACTTCATAAACACTTGCATTTACTCTTTTAATGATGTCAATGACCAAAAGAAGAAAAAAATGTTAATAAAAGGAATTGCTTCTGAAACACCAAGCCTGCGTTTACCTAAAAAATTTACCTAGAAATTTGCCTACCAGAAAAAAAAAATCCGTATTGAAGTAAAACAAATGGGTCCTTAAAATAAAATTGCTGCTCCTGTTTTAGGGATAAAATGCTATTGCAAAGATTTCCCAAATCCCTAAAAAGATATCCAGTCTGAACCTGGACAGTCTGGTGCCAACTGTTAAAAAACATGCTGACTGATTCTCAAGAAAAGCACTAAGTTAGCACTACAAAGAAAAAAATAGAAAGGAAAAAGAAAAAGAAAAAGAAACACGCACACACACAAACACAGATTAGGCAGCCACAGGGTTGAAACTCACCTTGAGGTCTCTGTGGACGACCCCCATTTGGTGACAGTGGAGAACCGCCTCCAAGATCTGCTGGATGCAGTGACTGCATGCAAACACCAGGGGGTGTGTTAGTTGCAACTGGGTGATAAAATCACACTGGTTGGAGGGAAGGGGTCTAGGAAATTAGGGACTTAGGTTGTACATGTACAGTGCAGTAAGAACTGGCAATTATATACACCAAAATGTTAAGTGTGCTAGGACAGGGTCTAGGCTAAAGGCAACACAGGAAAAGCAAATGTTTAATGTAAAAAAAAGCAGTTTAGCTGAAGTTGTTTTAATAATTCTCTTGCTGATAATTCTGTCTGACAATCAAACCTGAACAGCAGAAATTCTGACTGCCATCACCACAATGCCCTTTTTCATGCTCATAAGAATTGCATTAAAGCATTAAAACAAAACACTATTTAAGCCCCAGTGAAAATAATAAATCTCCCACCAAATCAGCACAGTAAAAATTCCATCTGCTGCACATTCCTACTGCATTCAGTGTCACAATCATCATACAAGGCCACAAAGCTCTTCCCCAACACATCCCAAAACAAAAGCAACATTCATACTCACAGAAATGGAAAGGAGCACAGGTTAACTTTTAGTTATGTACTTACCATAACTTTAGATGTATGGGATCCATCTCGCCTACATTCTCTACAGATGGGTTCGGAGCCGATCCTCGGCTCCGACTCGGCCGCTATACAATAGAACGCAGTCTCTTATTGGCTGAGTTACCTCGTATCCCAGGATGCACCACTACTGCTTCCCCAGATCTTGTTTGTCCGCACACATGCACACACACATAGACTGTTATAACCTTGCCAGGTGTTCCAAGAGAGGAAGAAGTTGAATTCGGATCATCCGGTCTCTTCTGGTCTACGAGGCAGGGGGAAGGAGGGTGGGTTATTAGGAATGTAGGAGAGATGGATCCCATACATCTAAAGTTATGGTAAGTACATAACTAAAAGATGTAATGCGATCCTATCTCGCCTACATTCTCTACAGATGGGACAGCGTCCCTAGCACCTAATTCCTGGGTGGCTCACTGGAAAACGCTCCTGAGAACCGTGGAACCGAAGGAAGCTCGGCCCCTAGATGCCACATCCAATTTGTAGCGAGAAATAAAGGTGTGTAGAGAAGACCACGTAGCAGCCGCACAAATGTCACTAATAGAGAGCTTGGAATGAAAGGCTGCCGAAGTGGCCATGGCCCTGGTAGAATAAGCTTTCACTGGAACTATAAGCTCCTTATTTGAAATGAGGTAAATATGACTGATACAGTCCCTGATCCACTTGGCAATAGTGACTTTCGTGACGGCTTTGCCCAATTTACTATCCGAAAAGGACACAAACAGTTGATCTGATTTTCGTGCTTGGTGTGTCCTATCCAAATAGAAACGTAATTGTCTGTGCACGTCTAAGCTGTGAAAGGTATATTCAGCTCTGTTTGAATATTTAGGGAAAAAAAACGGTAATTCCAGTGATTGTTGCAAACAAAAGTTAGAACAGACCTTTGGTATAAAGGATGGGTTTGGTCTAAGAGATACTCTATCTTTGTGAAATACCAGGTATGGTGGTTTTACACACAGGGCTTGAAGTTCTGAAACTCGCCTGGCTGATGTAATAGCAACTAGAAGAGCAGTCTTCCAAGAAAGAAATTTTAAGTCACAGGTTGCTGCTGGCTCAAAGGGAGATGAGGTTAATGCACCTAACACCACGTTAAGGTCCCACGGTGGTGCAGGATGAGATATAGGGGGCCGTAGAAGCCAAGCTCCTTTAATAAAGGCTTTGCACAACTTGTTGCTCATTAAAGGTGGATCTACGCTCTCGTGAAAATTGGAAATAGCAGCCAATTGAACTTTGATGGCAGACACCGAACAACCTTGGTTGAACAGGGAAGCTAAAAACTTCAGAGCCTCTGACACAGAGGCTGTCATAGGGTCTAATCCTCGGAGTTGGGCCCAAATAGCAAACCTCTTCCATTTATTGCTATACATCTTTTTAGTAGAAGTCTTGTGGGCAGAGGACAAAATATGCATGACTTCAGGGTTGAAAGAATGGCTCCTAACTATGGTCGGAAGAGGAGTAGCCAAGCTGCTAACTTCAGAGAATGGCGGGACTGATGGAGCTGTCCTGACTGATGCGTCAAGAGATCCGGAACTTGGTCCAGAAACCAGGGACCCTGCAATGCATATTTGTGAAGAAAGGGGAACCAGACTTGACGAGGCCAGTATGGGGCAATTAGAATCATTTTGCTTTCCAAGCGAATCGCCTTCTGAATCACCTTGGGGAGAAGGGGAACCGGTGGAAAAGCGTATAGCAGACCGGGGGGCCAAGCTTGGACTAGAGCATCCTTGGGGATCTCCCCCGGAGCTGGGGTGAGAGAGAAGAACTGCTGGCATTTCGCGTTGAGGGGAGTTGCGAAAAGATCGCAACAAGGAGCTCCCCATCTCGAGAAAAATCTGTGTTACCACTCTGTCGTTCAAGGACCACTCGTGAGGGGAGAGAATAGTTCTGCTCAGTCTGTCGGCTATCACATTGGATCTCCCCGGAATGTGTGTTACCACTAGGAAACGTTTGGTAGCAATCGCCCAATCCCATACCTTCATGGCCTCTCTGCAAAGGGGGGTAAGACATGGTCCCTCCTTGCTTGTTTAAGTACCAGACTACCGACATGTTGTCGGACTGAATGGCAATCGTACCCTGGGGGAGGTGATCGTGCAGTGCTTGCAACGTTAAAAGCACCGCCCTCATTTCCAGGATATTGATGTGGAGAAGACTCTTGGTGTGCCACGTGCCTTGGACCGACCTGTCCAGATAATGTCCCCCCCACCCTGTCTGGGAGACGTCCGTAGTCAACGTGGCCGAGGGGGATGGGGGAACGAATGGTCGCCCTAGATTCAGGTTGGAGGAAAGAAGCCACCAACGAAGATCCTGTTTGCACGTCTCTGTGATCAAAATGTGGTGACTGAGGGGAAGGTCTTGATAAGACCATTGGACTGATAGGAGCCACTGGAGTATCCTCATATGCAACCTTGCCAAGGGGACCAGAAGAATGGGGGCTGACATGGAACCCAACAACTGCAGGACCATTCTCGCTGGAGCACGACGTCTGAGGAGTAATTCCCGAACCTGAGACTGCAACGTTGCTATCCTTTCCGCAGGAAGATAGACTCGCATCTGCCTTGAGTCTATTTCTGCACCAATAAACAGAATACGCTGCGATGGCAGCAATACGGATTTTGTCCAATTGAAGGTGATTCCTAAGGAGTTGCCTAGAGAGATAGTGGCTGCTAGAGCTTTCAAGAGTAGATGCCTGGAGGTGGCAGTTAGGATCCAGTTGTCTAGGTATGGAAACACCTGGAATCCTAGACTTCTCAGGTGAGCAGTCACCACCGCCAAACATTTGGTGAACACCCTGGGGGCTGTGGTGAGACCAAAGGGCAGGGCACGGAACTGGAAATGACTGTCTCCTAGGCTGAAGCGCAAGTGTCTCCTCGACGCCTGATCTATCAGAATGTGATAATAGGCGTCTTTGAGATCTATGGAGCACATCCAAACACCTTTCTCCAAAAGCGGGAGAATGGACTGCAAGGTGACCATCCGGAATTTGGACTTTTTCACTAAGCGGTTTAACTTGCTGAGATCCAAAATGGGCCTCAAGTCCCCGGTCTTTTTTGGTACCAAAAAGAATCTTAAGTAAGTCCCT
Organism: Protopterus annectens; assembly: GCF_019279795.1. Taxonomy (NCBI): domain Eukaryota; kingdom Metazoa; phylum Chordata; order Ceratodontiformes; family Protopteridae; genus Protopterus; species Protopterus annectens. The sequence goes on along the minus strand of NC_056743.1, from coordinate 1,298,447,258 downwards.
GATCCGGCCTGATCTGCGGGGACAGGTTGGATGACTCCTTTTTGAAGCAGCTTCGATATTTCACTGGCTGCAAGATCCCGTTGACTGGGTGGCGGGTCCGGGATACTTTGGGATGGGGGGGGTTGAGAGAAGGGAATGGTGTAACCTCTGGCGATGATTCGGTGCACCCATTGGTCCTGAGTGATATCTGCCCAGGCCTTTAGGTGCCTCGAAAAACGACCCCCGACTGGCTCCGGAGCTGCACAGTCGGGCACTCCTTCAGTGATGCTGGAAGGAGGAGGAGCCACGAAAGGACTCGCGGTCTCCAGTGTTGCGGGGGCCTCCGCCGCCTCTGGGACGGCGTCTCCCTGAAAAACTTTCCCCTCCTCTGCCTCAAGAAGGGGAATCACTCTGCTGCGACGAGTAAGGCTTTTGAGACTTACGAAACCACATTTTCCCTCCTCTTCGAGCCTTGGGATAAGGTCTGAAGGGAGTGGAAAACCGGGCCCCTACGGCAGTTAAAGTCTTACCCTCCTGTTCGCAGCGAGTCAAAGTGTCCTTTACCTTGGGTCCAATCAGTGAGGACCCCTCAAAGGGGGCATCGGCAAAGGAAGACTTAAAGGCCTCCACAAAGTGACACAGGCGTAGCCAGGCTTGTCCCCGTAGAGCAACACCTGTTCCCACCGCTCTGCTCGCTCCTTCGGCTGCATAAGAAATGAGCCTCATGGACGAGTTGGATAACGAGGACAGGGTAGCCAACTGGGAGTTAACCGTTTGGGCCAACTGCTCAGGTAAGTTACCAGAGAGGGTATCCGAAAGCTCCTTGACCAGATCCCTCTGCAGTCTTGTGAAATGCGTCAAGTAGTTCAGAGACCTTAATGTAAAGGTCGCTGAAGCAAGGGTGCGCTTCCCGTACTGATCCATGCTCCTAGACTCCTTATTAGGAGGATGGACGGACGTTGAAGCCTCTGCCACATCTTGCTGGGTGGCAGATGCCACCACCAAGGCATCTACAGCCACAACTTTTGAAAGAAAGTCCTTATCAGGGGGAGCCGAAAGGAATTTATTGGGGCGAGCTGGCACTGGTTCAACAGAATCCGGGTGTTCCCACGCCCTTCGAGAGATCAAATCCAGAAGCTCATCAAAGGGCGGAGACACCCAGGAGGCGGAGGGCTGAGCCCCGAAGGCCTTGAGGAAAACAGACTCCTCAGCAGAAGGGGGTTTGGACTGCCAGTTGCCTCGTTGTTTAAGGATCTCCAAGATGTCCGCAAAGGATACATCATCCGAGGACGACTTGGGGGACCCCTCCGCATCATCGAGGTCGGTATCCAAGGTGAGAGACTCATCAGGAGAGTCGACGTGCTTCCTCTTGCACTGTTTCTTCCTAGGAGGTTCATCCGAAAGCGTTTCGGAGGGACCTCCAAGAAGAAGGGAACCCCCAATGGGGGTAACCTCAGGCCCAAGGGCTCCGCTGTCATGAGACAGGGGGATTGCAAAGGAGCCAGTCTCCGTGCCAAGGGAAGGTGGTGGTGAGATGGTAGAAGTGGCCAGAGAGGATTTGGCCAAGGCACTCCTCATGGCCTTGAAGGCGGGACCCCCAGAGTCCTGGGATGGTTCAACCCCCAAGGCCACAACAGCAGTCGGAACTCCCGCAGCCGACGCACCGAGAGGGAGACTCGGAACCGAAAGGATCGGTCCCGAAGCTTCCCCCCGGGGCCGACAGAGGAGGTCTGCGTACCGAACCTCGACCCGAAGGGTGGGGTTGGAGTTAGGGTCGGAGCTGACCCGACAACCTCCACCGGCTCCACCAACACTGACTCCAACGGCGCCGAAGCTGTTGGGGGAGGAACCAAGATAGCAGGATGGGAAATCGGCTCCGGAGCCGACTGGGCTGGAGCCGAGATCAATTTTGCAAAGACCGGAGACTGAAAAAGCCTTTGAAGCACCCTGTCTACATCCGAATCAGACTTCCTCGACGACCGAAAAGAGACCGACCGGGTCCGAGTCGACTTCTCCGCCAGCTCCGAAAGACTGGGGGACTGGTTCCGTATGGGTTCGAGAAGTATCGGCGCCGAGGGAGATTCCATTACCACTGCAATTTCCCTCGGAGCCGATGGGGACTTCGGCACCGAAGGGGAAGAGTCTGAGCGGGCAACCCTCATCGGCTCCGAAGGCAGTGGAGCCGATGGAGATGACTCGCCTCTCGACGCCCGAGCTCTCGACTCCGAAGCCAGAGGAGTCGAGGCAGGAGACATCGAGGCAGACCGTTCTGCCCTCGGCTCCTAAGTCCGTGGAGCCAACGGAGAAGCCTGCCGTGACTTTTTAGCTGCCGGATCAGACGGGCTGGTCGGAGCCGAAGATTTTTTCTTCCTCGAAGGGGAAGAAGAAGAAGATAGGGCTTCCTCAAAGGAAGGGGTAATAAGCCCTTTCAAAATCAACTTATTTTTCCTCTCTTGGAGGACGCGAGAGGAAAAAGCATGGCAAACGCTACAGGATTCCTGGAGGTGTTTCGGGCCCAGACAGTAAACACACAAAGAATGGTCGTCCGTAATGGACATTTTATAACTACATTTTGAACATTTTTTAAACCCTGATGGTCTATGTTCCTTCGACATGGCTAATTAACACACTAATTTTAAAAACTAAACTTTAAAGACTACCACAAACGACAGCCTAGACTCTAACTAAAATGCCTAGGACAGGGCAAGGCCCCTCTAACTTAAGCGGGAACGCTTACCACAAAAAACACTATTTTACCACAAAAAATTTAAAATACACAGTCACACAACAACAAGTAGCTGTTAAAACAGCTTTTGGGTGAGTTTTAGCAAAAACTAGACAGAAATAACTACACTAAGAGGCACTTAGCTCAGCCAAGTCCGAGACCACGTCTATGCTGTAGAAGCGGCAAACGAGATCTGGGGAAGCAGTAGTGGTGCATCCTGGGATACGAGGTAACTCAGCCAATAAGAGACTGCGTTCTATTGTATAGCGGCCGAGTCGGAGCCGAGGATCGGCTCCGAACCCATCTGTAGAGAATGTAGGCGAGATAGGATCACATTACATCTAACATTATCCTTTCTTCACAGGACTCTTCTGTAATACAGGCAATTCAGTGCATCTACACATCTACATCATTAAGTGTCAAGGACCACGTACACTGCTGAAATAACAGATACGTTCTGACAGTATCAGCTGATCCATGAGAGGATCCTTTTTATTTGCTATTGGTTGGTTTCATCTTCTCCAACTGGAATTTGGTAAAAAAATAAATAAATAAAATAACAAGCTCTGACATTCAGGGATGTCTGAGCACCCATACTAACACACATCTTGAACTCACCCACACACCATTAGTGAAGGCTTCCTGCAAATCAATAAATTACATAGCTAAAACTATTATAAAAAGTAATCCACAAGTGCATACTTGCCTGACGGGATTCTGATGGCCAAGAATTATGGAGGAGTCCCCCATGTACAGAAAGCTGCACAAAGGGCATTCCTGAAACATCAAGTTAGGGCCTCTCATAGTTAAACTGATACAGAAATAACGTATCCATTTATATCTAACAAGGCTCATCCTTGATGAGTTCTTCTTTGGTTTGAATCCCAAAAGTATCCACCATGGTGGAAAGATCTGGTGAAAAGCACAGAGCTTAGCTGAGTCTTTGAGCACTGTCTTCCCAAATGAGACCCAGCTACCAGAGTTGTGGTCAAGGCAACAACACTCAGTGAAGGTGTGTGAAGTGAAACCTAAGTGGCCATGACATAGGAATTTGCAATCTAAACATTCTTGAAACATGCAATAGAAACAGTCACTCCTCTACTGGTGTGATTTTTGACAGTACCACTGTCAATGGAGCTTAGCCATCAGATGGCAAAAGACAATTCAGCTGACTTCCTCCTTAGAAAGTGCTTTGCAAATATGACCTCTTCCCTCCCTGGTGAAAGGTGCTGAATAACACGTTTGTCTTCCTAAGTTCATGCATTACTTGAAATAACACCTGAGCTGTTGGTGCACAGCCAGAATGTGAAAATGTCTTTGTATTTTGTTTTTTGCTTTTTAAAGGAAACCAGGAGCTAAAAATATTATTTCATGAACAATTCTAAAATGATGGAAATATGGGTTCATCCTGAGGGATTTCCTGTCTTTATGAAAGACCAAATATGGTTCTCTACATACACATAAGGGCCTAAAGCTCAAACATCCTCCAAAGAGGACTGAAAACAAGACAAAATAAAAAGCATTTCCCCATGACCTGCTAACCAAAATATTTCTCAGCAGCCCCAATAATCTTTGAGGTCCCAGCCAGTAAATCTGGCAGGATCAAAGTAACTACAACAGAAGCCCGGCCCACAACAGGAGCCAATGGTCACATTAACTACTGAGATATCCCTAGGTTGCATTGGGAGAATTTTTATCAACAAGGACTTAAATTCAGAAACAATGCCATTCCCAGCCCTGAACTTCCTGTACGCACAGCTATACTCCTCCCTCTTTCACTCTCACACACTCCCTAACATCCTGTTATTTTCTTTATACTTAACTTACACCAATTAACTATGGCTTCTCCACTTTCACAGACCCTTCTCATCCCTCCATAAGCTTACTGCTCCTAATTCCTCTATTCCATGCTACCTCTTATTCCTCTTGCAAACTCCCCTCATCTTTTCTATCCCCCACCTCCACTCCTCACCCCATCCTCACACTTTCAGATCTCATTTTCACAATATATCCACCTCTCTAGCTCAACCAAACCCACTCCACTACTTCAAACCTAAACGTATACCCTCCTCAATTAAGTATCACATATCCAAAGCAATATTGTACTTCCCACAAACCACAAGGAGCAAATCAAAGGTCCTGTTCCCTTCTAGCTTTGACTGCCTTTGCCTAGCTGGAGACATTCACCCCAACCCCGAACCTAAGACTACTACCAATCCCACTCCCCCTATCACAACCAATATTACCAACCACAAATACCTCAAGCTACTTACTATTAACGCCCAGAGTTTAAAAAACAAAATAGCCCTCTTCCATGCTTGGCTATACCATATCCTACCAGATATAGTAGCAGTCTCTGAGACATGGCTAAAACTCCACATTACTGACTCTGAAATCTTACCCCCTGGCTTTCAAGCACTCAGATGTGACCGTCAAAACAAAAAAGGAGGAGTAGCCTTAATTTACTCTAGCCTACTCTCCATCACTCCTACCAAAACCCCATTCCTCAGTTCAACAACTCTGAACTAGTCATAGGAATACTCAAAATGAATAACTATAAAAGTATTTGTGTAATGGCCCTCTATATTTCCCCTGGAAACAATGCAGTCACTCGAAGAAATTCTTATATGGGCCTCAACTAATATTAAGCTTGAGACATACATATTAGGTGATGTGAACATTGACTGGAACAAAATTAATACCAATAATCCCTCTATATCTATCAATCCATTTAACTTCACTCAACTAACAAATGGCATTACCAGACCCAATAAAAACAACCCCCCAGGTTCCACTCTAGACTGGATCCTAGTCTCCCACCCAAATAAGATCTCACACACAGGTACCCTACCAGACACCATGAGTGACCACTTGCCAGCCTTCATCTATTGTGCAACCCACTCCTCCCCTCACCTACACCAATATACCCATACTCTTAACCTTACAAACTTTAACCCTACAACTTTCTCCAACACTCTCAAACTAACAAACTGGGACAATCTAAAAATTCTTCCCCTAAATAATGTCATAGACTTCTTCAATACAACCTTCTTAGATATCCCAAGCCCCATCAAGAACAAAAACGGATAAAACCCAACTCCGCCCCATGGCTAACTAAAGATACTAAAACACTTATGCAACAAAGAGACAAGACCTGGAAACTATATCACCAAAATAAACACCCTGATACCCTTCTTAAATATAAACAACTCCGCAACCTAGCCAAAAAACACATTAAAAAAGATAAAAAGTCTTACTATACTAAACTCCAGTCTAACCATTTCAAAAACACCAAACAATTCTGGAACTCCATCAACTCTCTTCTGAACCCAGGTACCAAAAGCAATCCTTGTCCTGGCACCAGTAAAACAGACACCGAAATAGCCACCCTATTCAACTCCTTTACCAACTCTATAGCTGAACTCACCAAGACCTTCCCTAATCGCATCTCCTCCCCTCTCCTCAAACCCACTTCCCCTACCGCTACCCAACCTTCCATTCCTAACAATCCTCCCATATTTCATCTAAAACCCATCTCCACCTCTTACATAAAAAAAAAACTCTCTCAAAACTTAAGCCACACTCCAACGCCCCTGACAGTATCCCCTCACTCTTTCAAACTTGCAGCAAAAAGTATCCCCATCCTCATCCCCATCAGCATTCTCATTAATAGATCCATACAGGAATCTTATGTCCCCAAACTGTGGCATGCAACCTTTATCGTACCCCTCCATAAAGGAGACAAAAATATCATCTCAAACTTCCAACCACTAGCCATTCTCTCCCCATCTCAAAAATTCTTGAAAAATGCATCCACCTCCAGCTCATGCCTTTCCTTACCAATAATCAACTCCTCACCCCTACACAACTTGGTTTCCGTCCTGGCCATAGTACAATAACTGCTCTCCTCTCTTTCTTAGACATAGTAAACCACGCCCGTGACTCTGGAGAAATTGTATCCACAGTCCTTCTAGAACTTTCCAAGGCGTTTGACACAGTCTCCCATACCCACCTTCTGAATCACCTTTCTAACCTTAATCTCTCTCAAAACACCCTACCCTGGTTCAACAGCTACCTCTCTGACAGATCCCAGGCCGTGAAATGGCAAAGTGGCTCCTCAGCATTCCTACCTACCCCAACTGTGGTACCCCAGGGATCCATACTCAGTCCAATGCTCTTTAATGTATTTATTAATGATTTCCATGCTGCCATTCCTAACACTAAAATAGTGCAATACACAGACGACTCAACATTAGTTTGCTCTTCTAATCTCCCTGAGCTCCAAGCAAAAACTCAATTTGCCTTCTCAACTACTGAGAACGGGATGCTTCAAAACCACCTCTCCCTTAACACCAATAAATTCAAAATCCTACTTTTCTCTCCCTCAAGAACCCTCCCCCTAGACAAACGCTCTTTCAATATTATCAGCCATACCATCTCCACCATAGAAGTTGTCCCTTTTGCTAAACTTCTTGGGGTTACTACTGATGAACACCTGAAATTCGATACAAATATTCAACTAAATATTAAGAAAACCCATCAGAAACATGGCATGTTATATAGAAACCCCCACTATCTCTTTGCTTCTACAAGACAAATACTCATCACTACTGTACGGTGTACCCCTACTAACCAACCTTTCAGCATCTCTTCAAAACTAGAAAACTGTTACAACAAAATCTCTAAATTAACAACTAAATCTAATTACTCCTCCCACCACTGTACATCTCTCCACCTGCTAAAGTGGCTAGAACTTCCCAACCACCTTGACTACCTCCAACTCTCTACATCCCACAAATTAATTTTTAAACCAACTACATGCCCTGCACTAACAAATATATTCCTATTTTACACCCCTCACAGAGTCCTAAAATCTGCCCACCAAAATCTACTTTCTGTATACAAATCAAAATGTCCCACTGGTCAGTTTCTCTTATCCTTTTCCTTAACCAAAAATGGAACTCTCTCCCAACCTCTCTAAAAATTTCTGAAAACTTTGAACACTTTAAAACCCAGCTCCATTCCTACCTCTCCCATAATTGGAAATGTAATTGCACTCTAACCTGCTAAAACTCTTCTACATGTACTTCTACATGTACCTCTACTCCATGCTGTTCTCCTAAACAGCTGCCTCTCTCTGAATCCAACGTAACATATCAATACCTTGAATATATATATTGTAAATATTGTACATAGTTTTCTATCTCTATGCTCTCTCCCCATCTGGGAATGATTCTCTTTACTACTTACATGTAATTGTTGATGCTATCTAACTAAGATAATAAATTCTGTCATGTATGTACTCCACTTTTTCTACTGTACAACTGCCTCTCTGAAAACACTAGAATCATGAATTTATGCATAGCAAATAGTGTACTTTCTACCTTTATTTCTCCCCTATTCTACTAAACTTTTATTTACTTCAATCCTTCAAATGTTAGTTTTAATAACTATTTACAGATGATTTACAATTATTAATTCTTATAACTATGTACACATGGTCTACTGCCTCTGTCCAACTTAAATGCTGTACATATGGTTCTCTAATCTATTATGTAAGTATGTAATGAACTTTCTTCAATTTTGCAATTGTACTTTGCTAAGTCTCATTATATAATACTACTTTTGTTTTACTTTTATGTAATATGGAGCTTTTTTCCCTGGGCCTCCACTGAAAATGGGCTCCTTGAGCCTGGTGGACCTCGCTGGTTATCAAACTGGAAATAAATAAATAAGACAAAATATCCACCTTTAATCTGTTGAACCAAGCAGAAAAATGTTTGGGCTGTATTCCCCTGAGTGATGAACAAGTTGATTCTCAGAATACCCTAGGTCTGGAAAACACTGACCAGACAAGGCCTCCAAAATTTGCAGCCCTAGGAGAGGACTGCAGAAGAAGTGCAGACACAATGTCAGCTCATTCTCTTCTCCAGGGATGACTCAGTGCCAGATTAGAACCCAATGAAATGGTACAACATCAAGAGCTTGTTTACGTATCACAAGATGGCTTGATTTTCTGACTGGCTACAGAACGGACACAAAAGCAATTTAACACCAATGACTTTGGAGACAATGAGGACTAGCCTTAACTCCAAACTGCTACTTTAGGAGCTGGAAACCTTTCTCTGAGTGGGAGGCAGCAACCACATCCCCAGCAAGAAGTGGGAGTCCAGCTGAGTACCTCAGTCTGTAAAGCAAAGCATCAGCTATGACAGCCTGCAACAAGTTTGGCTGTAAAAAGAGAAAACATACTAGAAGTCTGGAAGAGAGTGCTCACCACTACAGAACAAAGAAATAACAGCCCAATATTTAAAGAACGTCAGTGAACACACAGTGACCAAGCAGCCAATGGAAGAGCATAATCTAGTGCAAAACCTTCATCCTGAAGCATGCAAATGGCACCATTAAGCCTAGACGGAGAAGCAGAGTCAAAGTCTGCACTCTCTATTGCATCCTCGTATAGCTGGTCAAGACTGTAACCTCCTAGCCTCTCTCTGCAAAGGTGATAACATCTGAAAATGGAATGCACCCACAGAAGTGTCTACTACATATGGGTTCTCAGATGATGTAACCAGTAATCAAATCAGTCATGTAAGGGAACAAAGGAAGACCCTTCACTAGAAAGGCTTCAGCCATCATGACCAACACTGTAGTAGATTGTAGACACTAAGAAAAGTCCACATTACAGTAATCTGCACTGGGGTGATGCCCATTCAGAGCAAAATGGGGGAATCTTTTGTGTGGACATCAAATATGGAGGAGAACAAAAAGCATCCATTATGTCTAGTGACAATTTTGTTTGTCCTGTGAGAGCAAAGGTATGAGCCCCTGAGCATGACCATTCAAATCAGGATGCAACAAATGTGCTGGCTGAAGCCACTGATGTCCTAAATTGGACATAACTTGTCCATCCCCTTTGGGACCAGTAAGTTAAGAGATTAAAACCTCTGACCTTCTTCTGAAAATTAGATAAATCTCTACAGCCCCTTAAACAGTAGTGTGTGGGTCTCTTCTCAAAGAGATCTACTAATTCAGACTGATCTGTCAGTGCAACTTTTTATTGTGGGCCTATAGGCTTCAAAGAGTAGTGCAAAATAATGTCTAGAATCCACTGTTCCCTGATGATGGCTGCCCCTGCTGGAGCAAACTCACAGAACCAGTCTCTACCATGAGAAGTCGTACACTGGAGTCAGACTTAAGGCAGAGTAGCTAGTGGGGTTAGCCTCTTGGGTAACAATGGGGAGGGTGTAGATTTGTGCAATTGTTAACAGCCTACCCCCCTAAATAACGAAGAGTCCACTTCCAGTTTTGAAGCTGGCTATGCTTAAAAGTAGTAGTAGAATAAAAAGAAGACGCAAAGGAGGTGGAAGGGTGAGAGTCTACTTCCTCAGCAGGAGTTTGTCAGCCGGGTTTTGAGTAGGCTGGCCAAAGAGCAATCTCTTAATAAATGGATGTCAAGGTTCTTGACCTTGAGCTCCCCCTTTAGAAAGAATGATCCCAACACCATTCTATGTAAACACATATCTGGCCCTCGCCTAAGCAAATGTAAAGTCAAAATTAAAGTGGGATGCAAGACAGCTCAGTGTAGAAGCTTCAGGAAAAGTCTGTACCAGGTTCTCATGCTTATCCAAAGTTCTTCAGACCAGGTGGGAATGGAATGATGAAAAAAGAGATGAACAGTACAGGGCACTATATGTTACTGTGGCAGATAAGTAAACTTCTGCCAGAAATGTCCAAAGCATCAGATTCACAGTCAGGTTTCAAGGTAGGAGTGTTGTGGTCTCTGGGACCTATGCTGGGCCACAGAAAGCGCGCATGAGTCAGTATTAAGACCCATTGAGGCAGGAGCTTACAGATAGCATCTGCCTTTCTGAGAGGTAAAGAGGCAGAGCCAGAGTGCCTTCAGTTTGCTTAAAAAGTATCTTTAATGGCTGGTTCCACAGTGGTACATAATCTGGGCTCCTCATCGCTCTTCCTCTGAAACTTTGCATGGCATTTCTTGGGAAATGGAACAGAAGTTCAAGGCAAACCAGGGCTGTTCCGCCTGAAAATGATGGCCTTTCCAAAGGATGGGGTCATCGGGGGTGTAGAGTGAAGAGGTGAAGATTATCTTGTCTATCTTAAAAACAACAGTTTCAAGAGTCCAAGAGTCCTCCACCCCCTCTCAATAGCTGCAGAGGTAAGCTCATTTATATCAGGATGGGAAGGCAAGCCACTGGCAAATGAGTGCCAGGTGTCAGAGAAGAGGAATATCCCTGCATCCTTCAAGAAAGAAAACCAGCTGTAGGGAATGTATACTACAAGCTTGCCTGAGGCCTGACAATGGCTCCAGACTGTACTCTGTGATGATGCAATCCTGTGCCCATGTCTCAATTTCCCACTGGGCTTCAAACATCTGCTTCAGGTTTAGCCACTAAGATATAAGGGCCAACACAAGGCAATCTGACACTCTCTCCAAAAGGAAAATCCTCAGATCTGAATACCAAGGGCCCCCTCTTCTTAACAGCCAAAGAAGGGGAGTCCTTATTCCACATATCACTAGTCCACGACTGTATCAGGCTGATCTTAGGATCCAGCCAAAAAACTGGAACAGAGTAGTACAAATGCTCATGAATGCACTCCCAAGACAGAAGCCAGGGGTATACCTCTTCCCATCCGCATGTCCTTCTCTAAGATAAAAATGGGTCTGGCTGCAAGTCCTTGAGGATGAGCTTAATAACCAATATCTAGGGGGCAATCAAATAACAGACTTATCTTTCAGGGTAGGTCACACATCAACTTGCCCTCTGAGTACTTGATCTTGTGGTGGTGTTCCAGTTTAAGTCTGCAGTGGAGTGGAGGTATCCTCACTAACCCACTCACAAGAAGCTCACTGGACACCAGTTTTCTGATCATGAGGAAAGCCATAGGTTTCTCCTTAGCAGAATTACAGCACTGATGTTTGCAGCAAGCTTCTACTAGAAACAGTTTAAGCTGTGCTGGTAATCTGATGGATACACAGAAGAGTAGCATGCCAGTGTTTACTCAAATAAAATCAGGATTTCAAAGACAGTAGCAAGTTTTCTGACAAATTATGCAAGCAGCAAAAAAGAACTGACAGGCTCACAGGATGCGTGCATTTGTGAAGCTATTATGTTACTTCACAGTGGGTGTGTGTGTGTGTGTGTGTGTGTGTGTGTGTGTGTGTGTGTGTGTGTGTGTGTGTGTGTTGTGTGTGCATGCGTGCGTGACTATGGGTGCTAAGGCATTCCATTAATCCAAACTCTAAATGGTGGAAAAGATGAACCCAAATCAATGTCAAGGAGGATCATTAATTTTAGATGGATCAACTGTATCCACAGTTTAATGTCTTTTAACATGTATCAGCAAATCTATGTATTTTAAGGTTACCTAAATTTTGGCAAAATAACAGCTACAGGCTGCTCAGTTAATCAAACATCAAGTCTCTCCTTTTAAACAGAAACAGCAGAGAAATGAAGAAAATGCAGCTGAAGGAAAGGCGTGTATCCATACTGCCCATAGTCTTTGCTCAAACATTGTAACAGTGTGGTAGCCACATATAAAATACTGCTGCATGACATACTCACATCGACAGTAGATCATTGAAAAACACATATGCTTTCATTGGCTAGAAAAAATCCTTACATCTGGGTATTTTTCTGCAGTGCCCAATCCCAACCAGACAGATCCAAAGCAAGTTGTCTCTACCCTCCTTATACAGCTGTCCCTGTACTCTGAACTTGGAGAATGTTATCCTTTAAACATCAGAACATGCAATATCAGCTATTTATACTGTGACAAATCATTCAACGACTGTGAAGCATGAGAATAAATAAAAAAAAAAAAAACAAATAAATTCACAATAAAGTTTATAACAAAAAATTCTAAATCAACTTCTCTTATTCAGGGGCAATCAAATAACATCTGTAAATCAGAGATAATATTACTTCAGAAAATGAGATTAACAAAATGAAAGGAACATAAGTACTTACGTAAATACATGCATGAAAATCAATATCAGAGATGGAGGAAATGTGAGAAGCATCCATATAACTTAAATATATGTGTTGTATATTAGCTTAATGCTCATGTTTTTGATGCAAATTCAGCTTCTATCCTTTGGTACAACTGTTTATTTTATCTGCCTGGTCTGGGTCAGGTCAAAAAAGGGTCTATGGGAAAGTTCAATTATCTTGTTAAGAAATGTAATAATTAAGTAAATAACTGAAAAGCTAGTCAGCATCAAGCATCCATAATGTTTGATAACTTACTGTTAAACTGAGTTCTACAGGCAAGCATAACATCCTCTTCATAACAGCTGCCTGGCACTGGGTGGAGACCCAATCAGTGTACCCTGTTACCCATAAAAAAGGGAAGGCAATACTAAGGAAACATGCTATGCAATACCCAGGATGTAAAACCTGTCCTCGTCTTGAACTGAAATGCTTACTTACAGTAATTTGTGAACATAAATTCACATAACCAAATGGCAACTTCACACATTTCCTGCTACAAAACATTCCTAACAAAAGCTTCAGTAGTGACTGCGCCGTGGCAAAGTGAGATTTAACCTGTCCACTCAAGGGTTTGTAATATTTGTCATAATAAAATGCTGTTATAATTGCCTGGTCATTTGCAAGAATCCATAGGTATCTAATGAATAGTCTTTTTTTGTTTACCTTTCATACCCAAGACAGAAAGCTGATCATGTTTTCTGATGTTTTACTAGATAGGGGCCAAGGGTACTAGCTGCTAGTACAAGGGTCTAGGGAACTACTAAAGGGGCGGTGAATACCACACAACGTGGCTGGGCTAATATATGCCTTTGGGCAGATAGCCCAGTACCAACCTATGAACCTATGTTATTTTTCCTTAAAAACACTATACAAGTTGTGCATGAACACAAAATGTAAGAATACTACCACCCTTATTTTCTTAATTTGGAAACAATACAAAGAGATGAACAATCTGGGTAAATGAAAAGATAAATTACATTGATATGAGTGAATGATTTGTTTTCAGATAATATTTGTTAACCGTGTACAGCCAGCCAATAAGCACAAGCAACTTTTTCCAGGTGTGATCCATGAGCATTCTGTATTTGCTGAGTCATACAACAAAGTGAATGAAGACACAGGGGCTCATACAGGGTTGCCAGACGTTCGTATCGGAGCGGGACTGTCCCGAGATCTGCAGCGCAATCCTGAGTCCCACACTGCTGGTTAAAATCCAGGTGAAACAGCCTCTGCTTTGAGATTTATGATTGGCCCATATGCTGGTATAAGAGCCAATCATAAATTGCTAAGAGGAGCCACTTCTGCTTGATGCAGAACTGCCTGCTGTTCCACATGAATGAAAGACCTTTTTGTTTTTTTGATCTTCACTTAGCGTGAAAGACCTTTTTTTTTTTGTTCCTACCTGGCCCTTCTGAAATCTGGTAACTCTGGGCTCGTAGGACTACAGTGAAGTTTACAACTTTAATTCTTTACACTAAACTGCCAAATATCTTATACTTATGGTAATAGTGCAATTTTTTTTTTTTTAGGTATTAAAGCCTGCAGTCCTGAAACCTTGGTGAAGCAAGAGCCACCAAAATCTTTTTTCAGAAAAAGCAACTGCAAATCAACATCACATACAAAGAGATCACAGCAAGATTGGCCCCGATGACGGAAAATAATCTCTGCCACTGATTGATTGAAAGACCACACATCAGGCATCAGAATAAACCTGCTGAGTTTGCCCACTAGTATACTGGATTTTCCCAGTAAGTGCATTGTCATAAGAAAGCGGTTGGAAGAGATCGCCCAATGCTACACTCTCGTATCCTCTCGACAAGGGGGATAAGATTGGGTTCCCCCTTGTTTGTTGATGTACCAAACCGCAGACATGTTGCCAGTTTGTATTGTAATGGTTCCCATAGGAAAAACATCTTGAAAGGCCTGCAATTCTAGTAGAACTGTTCTCATCTCTAGGACACTGATATGCAAATTGGTCTCTTAAGGGGACCATGCACCTTCGTCCATCCATCCCAAGACATGCCCCCCATCCCAAATGTGAGGTATCTGTGATCACTGTGACTACTGGAGGGGGCAGAATAAAAGGACCATCCAGGTAAACTTCATCTGATTGAATCCAACAAAGAAGATTATCCTTGCAGACTCAAATGACTTTGACTGGTAAGGGCAATGGATGATGTAGAAGAGACCACTGAACAGCTAGAGTCCATTGGAGAGCACGCATATAAAAACAGGCCAGTGGAACTAAGGTTATGGCCACCACCATCAAACATAAAACCTGCAGGACAAGTTTGATAAGAATTTGCTGTACCTGAATCTTGTTTGTGTCTACACGATGTGTAGGAAGCTAGACTATCTGACTTATGTGTTCAGTTGAGCCCCTGTGAACTCCAGGTTTTGTGCAGGCTACAGATAATATTTGGAGATACTGACTGAAATGCCTAGTCTTTGATAAAGTTGGAGTAAATACTCCCTGGATTGTTCTAAGGGTTGCCTGGTTGGGGTGATGAGTCAGTCATCTAGATATTGAAACACTCACAATCCCTGCAGTCTCAGGTGAGCTGCTACTACTGCCATACATTTGAGAAACACCCTGGGGGCTGTAGTGAGACTAAAGGGCAGGACTTTGAGCTGATAATGACTAGCTCTCAGACAGAAGCGCAGAATTCTTCGGGATTGTCTGTTCATTTTGATGTGTTAGTACATGTTCTAAAGACTGACTGAGAACATACAATGGTCCTTGCGCAAAAAACACAGAATTGCATGAACTGTGACCATTCAAACTGACTTTTTTCACAAACTAGTTCAGATTGCTTAGATCCAAAATTAGTCTCAGGTACCCTGTTTTTTGGCTCTAAAAAGAACCTTGAGTAAGTTCCAAATTCTTGTTCATCTGGTGGAACTTCCTGGATGACTTTTTGTCTAGTAGCTTGTGAATTTCCTGAACTGCAGCTTCTCTCTGATTTGGATGGGACATTAGGAAGCTTTCTTCTTTTGTTTGGGGGAATCTGGAAAAAAGGTATGAAATAACCTCTGGATATTATTTTTAGCACACAAGAATCTTTTGTTATTGATGCTTACGTGCAAAGACAAACTCTATCTGATACAGAATCTCAGGAATCCTGGTTTTGTGAGCATCCTTTTCCTCAAGGATGGCATCTTCCATTTGAACTATCCTCAGTGCCTCTAAAGGAGCTGTCCTCTTGTGAATTCTGGAAAGCTCCCTGGGATTTATGGAACCACATTTTCTTACCTCCTCTTTGATTCCGGGAAAAGGATTGCTGAGAGGTAGAAAAGTGAATACCTATAGCAGACAGGGTCTTCACATCCTGTTCATTCCAGGAAAGTATTTCTTTCACGGAAGGGTCAAACTGAGACTATCCATTGAAGTCAGCATTGATGAAAGACTTGAAAGGCTCTGCAAAGTCGCATAACCACATCCAGGTGCATCTCCTAGCAGCTATGCCTGAATTGGCCACCCATGAGGTACCCTCTGCAGCATGGGATATTAAGCTCACGGACTCATTTGAAATGGACAAAAGAGTGGCCAGCTGTAAATAGAACATCTTGTAGTATTCTGCAGGCATGGACTCCCACAGGGATTTGGAGAGTTCATTGGTCAAATCCCTTTGTAATCTTGTGAAGTGTACTAAATAATTCAAGGACCTCGAGGGAAAGGTCACTGAAGCAAATATGCACTTTCCAAACCTGTGCAACATCCTGGACTCTGTATTAGGAGAATGAACAGAGGAACTCTGCTCTATAAGCTTCTTTTTCCTGGCTACCACCACAACCATAGCATTGACAGGGACTCCTTTGCTTCACAGAGGTCTGTCCTTTGGAGGTGCTAAAATGTTGTCTGGACATGGGGAACTGGTTTAACAGAGTATAGTTCCTACCATGCCTGGTGGGAGATTACACTGACAATCTCATCTGCTGTGGGAGTCACCAAAGATGTAGATGAGCTGGAACCAGAAGCTTCCAGAAAAACTAACTCCTCTGGGGAAGGGTTATCTGAAGACTATCCACTTTTTGTTATAGGATTTCTAGGACGTCTCTGAATGAGAACTCATCTAGTGGAGATCTGGGGACCTTTCCCTTTGTCAAAGTCAGTATCCTTGTTGAGAGATTCCATAGAGGCATCTAGGCGTCTCCCTTCTGCATGTTCTCTTGTTGGGTACCTCTTTACTGGGATGGTCTGGAGAGGTATCCAAAGAGAGGAGAAGTTCCTCAATGGGAACTGTCTGGATGTTAGAGGTACCAGCTGTCCGTATGGAGTAGGCCTGATAGGTTCAGAGCTCAGATCTGAGGGGGGTAAATGGACGTAGGACTCAAGAATGAAAGAGCAGTTGAAGCCCTTTGTTGAGAGAAAACTGTCTCCACTACCTTGAATGCTGAAAGACTAGGGAAAGCCATGGCTGGCCTCACCAGACCCGAATACACCGGAGCTGCCAGAATTTGACTCTGCCGTAACCCATGCCTTAAGGAAGGAGTCGGACCCACGCTATCTAATGCCAAGGCTCTGAGGGGCAAGGATGACTCTGATAACACTGGAGTGGATCCCGAACCCCTGGATACAGCGCCAAAGCTTTGGCTCAGACATTCATCCTGATCCAAAGGAACTGGAGCAGAACTAGTCAGGGAGACTGTCAGAGTCAAAGACTTAGCTATCTTCAGATCCGACAGACACCCTTTGTGCTCCCGAATCCAAGAGATTCAAAACTGAAGAACAGATCTAAGATGGAGATATTGCAACATGAGAAGTGAACATTAGGATCATGGATATGATGGTATAACCCCCACCTGGATCGGAGCTCTGATGGATTTCCTCATCACCCTACCCACATTTGCCTCAGAAAGACTTCTGGAGGACCTGACGGATGAAGTATGGACTATGGCCTAGACTCTCTCCTTGGCATTTGGAGGAATGAGGAATGTAACCAAGGAAATACTGGTTCAACTGTGAACCTTGGTGAGCAGGTTCTAGGAGACTTAGTCAATAAAATGGTTGGATCCGAAGATTTTGGATCCATATGTTTTCTTTTATAATCCAAAGACTTTGGATCCAATGTATTTGGTATTTTTTGTGGTGGTTCTGAAGAAGCCTTTGAAGTTTTACGAGAACAGGCCTGAGATCTCTTATGGGACTCCTTTGTCTCTCAAAAATTTTGTTGGTTTACTGAGGGTTTGAGCCCCTAAAGAAGGGGGAAGCAGCAGCATACCTTTGAGGACCAACTTATTACTTCTTTCTGACAGAGCTCTGCAATTAAACCCAATACAGATACAGCAGCTGGTATTTAAATGAGCTGCTCCTAAATAATATACACACTCCCTGTGGGCATCAGAATTAGGAATTTTGTGGCCACAGAAAGTGCACTTTTTTTGAATCCAGTTGTTTTTTTCAGCCATGGTTGGAAATAAGAATGAAGGAAAAGTACAACAGTAGCACAGCACCTTTCTTTTTTTTTTTACAAGTAGACTTAAAAAAATTAACAATGGTAGAGAAAAAAATACCTTCTAAATGGTAGAAAAAAGAGAAAGTAGTGCCAACAATGGTATGTTAGAACATAAAAGGTGGTAGAAAATAAGAAGGGAGATGTAGCCAAAGTGAAGATAAAATTAAAGAAAAACTCAACTGACAGTAGCAAGAGGACTAAAAGGAGAAGTTAAGAAGAGTTTATTAAATAGCGATTACTCACGAGTCAGAAGACTATATCAAGTTTAGCACTTTGAACAGGATCCACGTCCATGTGAGATGGCAGCAAACAAGATCTGAGTTATTCTTGGCTGAGTGGGGCATTATGGGTACAGGGAGGAGCTCAAGAGTTGGATCCAAAGTCAAATGCATGTGGTCAAGTCAGATGTGAGTTCACATCCATTACCCATACATTGAGGAAGAATGAAAAGGACATCAGACAGCTTGTTTTCAAATTATCACAACTAACCTATACAGAGAAGAGGATAACGAACAGGTACAGTAATGAGACTCATTTATTTATATATCACATTGCAGTGGTGTTTCTAGCAATTTGGAGAAGGACCAGGTTTCAGAACAAAATGAAAATAAGTCATTCATAAGTGAAAAGCAATCACTTCTTTCATGCAGATGTACGTTTTCAAGTAAGTTGGCTAGATATCCTGCATTTTTAAATCTTATAAATGTGCTCCCCAAGTTAGGTTCAGTATATTTGCGGTAAGACTGTACTAGAGATTGATGAAATGATGGATTGCTCTGAATTTGTCAATCCAGAGGATTAAGTAAATAAATTAGTAAAAAATACTGAGCCTGAGTCAAAAGATTTCTGAGGTACCAGCGAATTTTCCCCATGGATTTTCAAGCATCTGGTCCTATACAAATGGCCAAGGACAGCTCACATAATGGAAGAAATATTTTGCTGATAAAACAGAATACAAAGCAGCCCAGTGAATAAACTGCAATCCATATTCTAGGTTATCCTGTGAAAGAAAACATTTTAGTGAAGTTTCTGACCTACCCAAGATAAGAATCAAGCTGGCAAACAGATGCAGGAATTTAACACATTTTAGTTAAGATTCAAAAGTGAATGTGTCTTCGAGAAGTACTGTTTACTTAAGCATACATGCTAATCCTCGAGTTCTGAGATGAGCAAAAACAGGGTTCAAGCTCCTGGCAAACACCATGGGAGCAGATGAAATGTCAAATGGCATTGCGGGAAACTGAAACAATTGACTCATCCAAATATCTGCAACACTGCCTGCTGGATTTACCTTTGGGGATATGAAGGCAGAAAACTCTAACTCCATAGTTACCAATCAAAACTGTTTAAGCAGTAGGGAAAAGACTGAAGCTCAGCTCTAACCAAGTAATCCTTGGATAATTTTGCCTTTAACAATTTGATCAGGATAGAAAAAACTGACAATTGATCTCTATCTAAAAAGCCAGGAATAAAATCATCTTCTCAACTTTTCCTGCAGATGGACTCTACGAACTGCCCTCTTATCAAGTGATTGAAAAAATAAAGACAGACTCAGCAGTAAATATAGTAAACAGATAAGAATTGGGTATGGAATAGCTCTGTAGCCAATTCTACTGCATAATTTGAAAATGCTACTTATACAGGATCTAGGTAATGGGCCCTGGAGCCTTTTTAAGCCTAGCCATTTGTGTCTCACTTTTTCCAATTACCAATACCATAGGACTAGAACAGCTCTGGTATTTGCCCATGCCTTAATGCATCTACAAGAAGCCTCTGTCCATAAGGGATGTAGGTGACAAGCCAGGGGTGAATTGCAATTTCCTATCCACTAGTCCAAACTGGGTTTGAATGCACTTACAGAAGAGCTCTGCTTCTCATGAATGTGGAGTCTGTTCAAAGAAGGGGTGATCTCCAAAACACTTCTGGTACTCATCTGTCTATAGTTACAGCTGCCCAATGAGTTATGAAGCATTACACACAAAAATAGAACTAAGAAAACAGAATACAAAACGTAGAATGACAAAAAACTAATCATCTGCCAAAATGTGTTTGAAACAAAGGTTTAGCCTGTAATAAAAAAGAACTGTGTTTTTAAAACCAGTGTCCCTGGGACTCGGGCTGTTCTTTCTCTGATAATTTTGCGTCAAAGTTTTGTCTGTTGTGATGACTGAAAAAATAGGGTTACTTGGTGGAATTTCTCTGGAAATCTAAATTGAAATTTAACTCCAGGAATAGTTCTTTTCTTATTCAAGTCCTTACATTTTTTTCAGTATATGAACAAAAAATGGAACTAAGCAGCTATATGCAAGTCTAACTAAGTTGTAAAAACAGACTAGTTCACGAAGAAGGCTACAAGCAACATCCACAGGAAATAAATGAGGAACACAGGTTTATTTGTGAAGCGCTTTTCGTCGCTCAACGTTGGAGCAACTTCATCAGACAATATTCAATTAAATAATTAGTAATTTATAACACAGTCAATTTAAAAGTCAACCCACATTTAAAGTGGTATAAATACAGATAAAAACACTCAGCTCAACCTTCTTATAAATAGTGTAACCTTAGTAGATTAAAAGCCACAAAGTCCCAGGCAAAACAATTATACTATTGTTGATATTAATACTCAGTGTTAGCCAGTGCAATTAACCTAAGACAAGTTAATTTGTTTTAACAAAATAGTCAAAACTAAAAAAATTCATTTTAATAAATCTATAAATCTATGTGTATGTAAATAAGTAAATGAATGGTCTGTATAAATATATATATATATATATATATATATATATGTATAAATAATCTGTAAGGAAACTATATACATACATAAAAATATTTAACCATATTAAAAACAACAATAGACAAATAGTCTAGTCCATATAATAACTTTCACTAGTACCATATTTGTTTATTTATTTCCTATCCAAACTTTTAAGTTTCAGCAAACAACTAATGTTGCAGTGTTCATTTAAACCTGGTTTAACGAAAGCATTTGTTCTCCACTGCCAAGATAGTTCGCGGTCTTCTAGTAAAAGGTTACGTTAAACCAGGTTTAAACTAACACTGCAACAAAGGACATAACAGCATCAGGGCTCCTTCCTTCTTCTCAAACCATTAGGCAGCTCAAGATCAGCTGTCTAAAAAAACACAGGTTTAAGTTCCAAGCCCTTCAGAGCTTTAAGCCAACTCAGAGAAGGAGTTTGAGCCCTGAAAGGACACAGCTAGAAGTAAAACTGTATACACACACTGGCATAATCAAAATACAAAGGAGGACTGAACGGGGGAGAAGCTGCTGCAGCAGGGATCATTCAAACATCTACTGTTATGGTAAGGTTACTTACAAAACAGTACTATGTTCACCAAATTGATCACTGCTGCAGTAACCATAGCTATACTGGTGGAATTGATTTTGCCTGGAATAGTTTTTGTGGTGAGAACAAACCACCATTTGTAAAAAGTCTTTTTAGACACAGGTTGTCCATTCTTACCTTAACATAAAACTAACAACTTGGTCAGATGATCTGAAGGATTTAGTTCTGTCAAGATAGCACCGGAGTTGCTTGTGGACATCCAGGATATGACTATCCTTTCTACCTCATTTATGGGATCAGAAAGAAGAAAACTGGGGTTGGACAGTTTGACAAAGTAATTTGGATACCACTTTAGGTATAATGGAAGGTTTACTTCTCAAAGAAACCCTGTCCTTGTGGAAAATGAGATAGGGTTGAGGGACCATAAGAGCTTGCACGTCAGACACCCTTCTTGCAGAGGTCAATCAGTAAAACTGTTTTCCATGTTAACAACCTGTAGTCAACATGATGAGCTGGTTCAAATCAATCAAGTATTAGTTTTTCTAACAGAAAATTCAGATTCTAAGGAGGAGCAAATGGTTTTCTTTGAGGTCTCTTATGCCAAAACCTTTCAAAAAAATTTTCACAAAAGCATGCACTGAAGGAGGGAGACCCATGGACAGCCAATCTGAAATAGCCAATAAATGAACCCTGAAAGAGAAATAAGATAGGCCAAAGGATAGTAACTCCCATAATACTGTAAAATCAGAAAAACACTACCTATTAATGAGTAGTGGTTATGTTGTTTACATCAACTAGAAAACAGTTTCCATTTGCTAATATATAACTTTCTAGTAGCAGGCATTCTTGCCTCCATTAGTATCTGCTTCACGTCCTCAATAAACAGTACACAGGTACCTAAAGGAAATTAACTTGTTCCAGTAGAGCTCAGGAAGTTTACACTGTAGCTTCCAATGGGCTGAACCTACGCCTTTTGACAGAATCAAATTATGTTCTCACATTTCAAACAAATGTTCATATCTCTGGAACCATAGGGGTTATGAAAGAAGTATAAATGGCAAACTATAACACAAACTATTTTTATAATGATTAGGTTCTAGGTCTTAAACTGAATTTTGTAAGTCACAGTAAACAAAGTAACTATTAAATTTGTAATATTTTGTAAACAACTTACAGTATCTCAGCAACCACTCAAGTTACACACATAGTGTCAAGCAGCATTTTATTCATCTAGCTGAGAGACTTCATATGAGGCTAAGGGGTTCCATCTGTGTTACTTGGTTGTTGAGATATTTAGAAAACTGTGAAATTATATCTAAATAAATTCATGTCATAAAACAACAGTTAATATCTCTTTACTTGCACTACAAACAGGTCAACTATTAAAGCAGATGACTTTGCCATTATGTAAGCTTTACGATGAAATCTTTTAAAACTTTGTCTTTTCGGCTTTTTCCCGGTTAGGGGTCGCCACAGAGGAACTCTAGTCAGCTAATGATTGGCAGTTGATTTTTTTTTATGGTGCCAAGTTGCCAGCCCGATGCCCGACCTTCAACGAAGGTACGCCCATTCACGTATGTCTTTCGGAGGCCACTCGACCGTGGGGAGGACATGCAGACTCCACACAGAAGGCACTTCAGCCGAGAATCGAACAGGAGAACCTCTTGCTATGAGGCAACAATGCTATGAAATCTTTTTAAACCTTAAAACCTTAAAATTACTGATGCAAATATGAATAAGCAATATTTGACCCTTAGTGGCGTCAGTAGGCGGTAACTGCAGATGCACCTGGAAGCGTCACTTGGATGTAATGAGTTAGGACTTTACCATCCAAGCAGTCGGTTGAAGATGACTGGCGTCAGGGAGTACAAAACACCCTGTTCTTGTGTGAGAAGATCCATTCTGTGAGGAAGCTTGTGTTAATTGCCCCTGGCCATTTTCAAAAGAAGGAAGAACCATTGTTGCCACAATAATCCTGGGAGATTCTTCTAAATCTTCAGACGTACCCTAGATATCAGTGGAAAGGGTGTAAAAGCATACAGCAATATTCCTGTCCACGGAAAGGAAAAAGGATCTGTTTTCTAGTAGTTCTTGCATGGGGTCCTCACATAGAATTTTACCAGCTGATTGCTCAGAGAGGAGGAGGAGGCAAAGAGGTCCACTTGAGGAACTTTCCACAGATGGATCAAATCTTAGACAGAACCCCCTGATCTTGTTTCAGTTTATGAGGGCCTGCCTTTGTCCTTCTCAGCTTGTCTGATATAGTTTTGCTCTGATGGGATTCAGGATGCCTGTACAGTGAGACTGTGCTGTAAATCTACATCCCAACCTAACATGGCTAGTTTGCAAAGGGATAAGACCTGGCTCCCCTTTCCTTGTTGATGTACTACATAAACTGTTGTACTGTCTGTAACAACTTGAAGAGGTCCAGTGCACTAAAGGTACTTCAGAGTTGTGAGTCTTGATTAGAGCAAGTATCAATGTTATACTTATGTGCTTGCACCTAGCCCTGGCGTCCCAAACATGCTGCACTTTTATTACTCCTGAAACTGTTTCCCAAGCAAAGACTGAAGCATCTGTGGTGATGACTGCTTTGGAGCAAGGGAGGGTAAGATTTATGGATATTTGCTGTCTCCACCAAGTGATTTCTCTTCTGGCAAATCCCAGAACTGAGATTTGAGAAGATAATGGATGTTGGTGCTAGGATCAATGAGACTTCAGATACCATTGTATCTCACTCATGTGAGGATGCCAGTGGTATCATACGAATCAAAGATGCCACGAGACACAAACTCCTGACAAATTTTCTTGCAGAGACAGAAGTCTGAGTGGAAAACCCTAGACGAAGATCTGTTCATAGATGTGCTGTTTTTCCCTGTGTAAGAAAAGCTCTTTGAACTGAGGTGACAGACACTACAGAAAAACAATCCTGTGTGATGGAGTCAAAAAGACTTTTGAATGTTGTCTTGGAATACTAGCTTGTGTAAGAGATCTCTCACCCAAGTGAGAGACTCCTGACACTTCGAAAACGACTCTGCAAAGATAAGCAAGTCATCTATCAAAAAATGTAGATACCCTGTAGCCTGCAACCCCCTATAACTGGAGACAGACACTTTGTAAATACTACTGATGCAGTGAATACTCCAAATGGTAAGACAGAGAACTGATGATGTGATCCAGATACATAAAAACCTTAAGAAACTTTTGAAATCAACTTCCACGATGACTGCATACTGATCAACAGCTTAACATTAGCTCTGCCAGTGTGAAAGCAGAAATTGAAAAACTGCAGCCACAGATATTGTCAAACTGGGTACAATTCAATTACTGGTTAGTAAGTATACTGTCTGGATGCCTGTAAAGAAGAAGAAACTATGTCTGAAAGAAAATCAGCTAGAAAAGGTGAAGAAAAAACACTGACTGAAAAAAAATATGTAGCTGTTCATCAAAAAGCAGTTCAAGCTCCAGCTCTGGTGCAAAACATGGCTTCCACTAACCTAGAGGAAAAATAAGTCAAATGTACTCAGAGCTAATAAAATAAACAAAACACTGAATTAATATATCAGTTCAAATATAAAAGGCTGGAAAAGGGTATTAAGATGACTGTTAAAATACAAAAATTAAAGGTCAAAATGAAAAAAAGGCAGGATGAGTAAGAGACCGCTCATAAAGCCATTTCAAAAATGAAGAGAGCACATAGGAGCAATCTGAGATTTTCTGCTGTACCACAGAAACTAGAAGGAGCAGAATGAATTAATTTCATGAAGGCATAAATAAGCAACTGCACTGGTATTCCACAGCAGGAACTGTTAATTGAAAGGGCACATCATCTGTATGCTCAAAATATGTCCACGAGAAAGCAACCAAGATCTTCATTAGTAAAGTTACAAAACTATCAGCAGAAATAGATGACCCTGACAAAACACTGGCAAAAGAGTAAAGTATTAAAAAGTTGGAAACAGTAGACTGTGGAAAAGAAGAAGTTATGTACTCACCATGATGTTCCATGTGAGTTGATCATCTCGACTTCATTCTCACTGATGGGCTCGGAGCCGATCGTCGGCTCCGACTTGGCCAAATGCAAAAGCTCGAGGTCTTCAACCAGCTCGTGGCCTACTCCCTAACTCATGATGCACTGGTGCTTCCTTCAGATTTTGTTTGTTGCCAACAAAGCTGACTACATAAGCCCCCTCCAAAAAAATAGTATCTAAGGATACACTAAACACATTCTAAAGACAACCCAGACTTGTTTCAACTTCTTGGTCCACAAGAAAGTGGTAGGGGGGTTGGAGGGTGGGACGTAAGAATGAAGGCGAGATTAACAACTTACACAGAACGTTATGGTGAGTACATAACTTCTTTATGTGAAATTGTTCTATCTCGCCTTCCTTCTCACTGATGGGTTAGCGTCCCAAGCACCATCTTTCTTGGGTGGCTCATGGGAGTATATTCCTCAGGACAGTGGAACCAAAGGAGCCCCTGTCCCTGGAGGCCTTGTCCAATTTGTAATGAGTGATGAAGGTATGAGGCCTAGACCATGTGGCTGCTGCACAAATGGAATCTATTGGTAGTTAGCCCAGAAAGGCTGAAGATGTGGAAACAGCTCTCGTTGAGTGGGCCTTTATTTTTTGATGTAATGGCGAATGGCCAGAATTGTATGTAAAAGAGATCCAATCTGATAACCATTTTGACAAGGTGTTTTTTTTACCACTGGAGCACCTTTCTTTGAATCTGCTCCTTGAAAAAGCCTCCCCACCCTATCAGGGAGATGTCAGTGGTCACAGTGGCAATGGGAGCGGGTAGAACAAACTGGCGACCTATTGTTACTTGTTGAGATGTCAGCCACCAGCGAGGGTCGTTCTTACATGAGTTCGTTATCACAATTTGATGCGACATTGAAAGTTCCTGAAAGGACCATTGAGTGAACAGAAGCCATTGCAGTATATGCATATGCATCCGGCCTAAAGGAATCGCAAGGAGTAATGCCGCCATTGTCCCTAATAATTTGAGCACCATTGAAGATGGGGCTTTTTCTTTTGATAGAAGATTAAGGACCTGTTTTCGCAGAACACAAACCCTTTCTGGTAGAAGTTTTACCATCATGGAAATGATATTTATATCTGCTCCTATAAAAATGGTACATTTGGATGGTGACAAGGCAAATTTTTTGAGTTTATGGTAATCCCCAACTGACTGCAGAGGTTTAAGTTTGTGTCCCTTGTTTGTATGAGCTGATGCCTGGTGGTGGTGGTGGTGGTGGTGAGGAGCCAGTCGTCTAGGTATGGAAACACCTGGAATCCTAAACATCTCAGGTGAGCAGTGACTACTGCCATGTATTTGGTGAACACTCTGGGAACTGTAATGAGACCAAAGGGCAGAGCTCGAAACTGGTAGTGACTGGCTCCCAGCCGAAAGCGCAGATGATCTCTGGATGGTGTGGCCATTTTGCTGTGGTAGCAAGCATCCTGAAGATCTATCAAGCACATCCAATTGTCTTTTCCAAGAAAGGGAAGCATCGACTGTAGCGTGACCATCTGGAACGTTGTCTTTTTGACAGATTTGTTTAGTCTGCTGAGATCCAAAATGGGTCTCCAGTCCCCAGTTTTCTTTGGAACTAAAAAGAACCTTGAGTAAGTTCCGGATCCTGTCTGGTCTGCCAGGACTGGTTGGATGAGTCTTTTTTTCTAGCAGCCTTTGAATCTCTATGGCTGCTTCTTCCCTGTGACTGGGTGGAACGTCTGGGATTTTCCTTACAAGAGGGGGTGGGATGGCAAAGGGAATGGAGTATCCTCTGGATATGATGCTTTGTACCCAGCGATCTTTTGTTAGTTTTTGCCAGGCATCTGGATACAAAGATAAGTATCCCTGACTGCCTCCAGAGATGGACAGAAGGGCCTCCTTTGAGGAGCACTGATAGGGCTTTCCAAAGAACTGATCTCTGTCACCCTGATTCTGCAGACCCCCTCTGCCATGAGGATGGCGTCTTCCATTGTTATCCCTTTCTCTGCCTTGGGGGGGGGGGGTTCACCACGAGTGTCCTGGAAAGCTGCTCGAGTTTTACGGAACCACATCTTCCCTCCCTTCTGACCTTTGGGGTAAGGTCTGGTAGGGTTGGAAAAATGGTCTCCGATGGCAGACAGAGTCTTTCTATCCTGCTCACTCCTGGTAAGCTTTTCCTTCACTTTGGTTCCAAAAAGGGAAGAGCCATCAAAAGGGGCGTTAAAGGATGACTTAAAGGGCTCCACAAAGGAACATAAGAGCATCCAGGAATGTCTCCTAAGAGTAATGCCTGTACCCGCTGCCCTGCTCATTCCATCAGCTGAGTACAAGATTAGACGTATGGAAGAGTTTACAAGGGAATTTAGGGTAGCAAGCTTGGAATTTACTTCATCTGAAACTCCTGCAGCTACTGCACCCTGTAGAGCATCTCCCAGCTCCTTAAGGAGATCTCTGTGCAGTCTAGTAAAATGCGTGAGATAGTTCAGAGATTGAGGAGCAAAGACCCTGCATGTAAAGCTGTATTGAGGGGAATATTCATTAAGAAAGCTACCCATCTTAAAAAACTCAGCAAAGCTCGGGAGGATGAACTAAGATCAGAAATCAAGACCTTGGATGATAAGCTCCTAGAAAGGTTCTCCCCAGAGCTAGAAAAACAATTATTTACCAAACAAAAAGACCTGCTGGAATTCCAACATTCCAACTTTTCACTTCTAGAACTCAGATATATTGCTAAATACTTTGAATCCTTACAAACCCCGTCCAAGGTGCTTGCTAGACTGATAAACTGTTCGCCCAGAACCCCAAGAATTACACTTATAAAACATTGTAATACTCTCTATAATTCGAACACACAAATCATTCAATTATTCCATCAAATCTACAGTGATATGTACGCTTCTAACACCTCATTACCTTCTCAGAATGAGATGAGGAAGTTTCTATCCAACCTTTTTTTCCCAAAATTATCCAAATCCCAGGAAATCGACCTCTCAACCCCAATTAAGATCTCCGAGATCCACGAAGCTACTGACAATCTTAAATTAGGCAAAGCTCCTGGCCCTGATGGGTTTACCTCCGAGTTTTATAAATCCTACAAAACTAATTTGGCTCCCATACTGCTTCAACTTTATGAGCATATTACACTTAGTGGAATCTCTAACAAATATATTAATCACTCCAAAACTATCTTAATTCCTAAAAACACCCTAGATACCTCTAATTTAAATAACTATAGACCAATCTCTATCATGAATGTAGATATAAAAATTATTACTACTATCTTGGCAAATAGACTTAAAAAGATGATGCAGACCCTAATTTCTTCAGAACAGTCAGGATTCACGCCGAACCGACATACCTGGGATAACTCCCTAACTTTAGAGTGTATGGTAAACATTACTAAAAGGGAAAGAAATCCTATTTATGCATGGGTAATAGACGCAAGTAAAGCCTTTGATAGGGTTAACTGGGACTTTCTATTCTTGGTATTATCTTCTTTTAATATCCCCTCTGATTTTATCTGTACTATTAAAATATTATATCACAGTTCATACACGAGGCTATACATTAATGGACAATACTCACAACCGATAAAAATTGCAAACGGCACCAGACAGGGATGCCCCTTCTCCCCTCTATTATTTAACCTTTATCTTGAACCTCTCTTTTTGCTTTTAACCCAGCAAACACATCCTTCCATCCCTAAGCTCTTTAACACCAAGATTAGCCTAACTGCCTTTGCAGATGACTTGAACCTTTACTTTGAACACCCATTGACTGACATGGGAAAACTAGAAAGATCCTTGAACACCTTTGTAGATATAGCAGGGTATCAAATAAATAAAAATAAATCCTTTATTTTCCCGATCAACCCCCTTGCACATAGAAACTATCTATTCCCTGATGTGTCCTCTCATGTAGAATACTCCCTTAAATATTTAGGAGTTCACTATGACCACACCTCTACGTCTATTCTTCAATCTAACTTATCCAAAGTATGGCTTTCCGTCTCCCAGGATATCTTAAGATAGCAAAAACTGAACCTCCCTATGCTTGCTAAAACCTCTATCATTAAAATGAACGTCTTTCTCAAACTTCTCTATCTATTAAATTCCTTGCTTTCTTCCTCCCCAATCTCGATCTTTAAGAAAATTCATAAAGCTTTCGCAAAATTTATATGGCACCCTAAATCGGTCAGAATTTCATATCAAAGGCTCACTTTACTGAAAAAGTTGGGGGGACGGGGACTAGCAATGCCCAACCTTCTTCTATATTATAAAATCATTCAAGCAAACAGAATTTACACAATTGCTAACTATCAACCAAACTCTACTAATTGGTCTCCACTATGGGTTAAATTATGGTATAACCATTGCTTAGTCAATAATCTTAACCCTAACGCATTACCCTTTGTTAATAAATAAAATCTTAAAAAATTTAAACTACACTCCACTCTTAAGGGATTAATAAAAACTTTCCAAGATTTACTTCGAAACATTAAACTAGAGAATGCCCTCCTCCTATTTCAGCCTTTCCATCTTAATCCTAATATAACTTTGAACAACAAAATGATCAAACTGGATGACCTCCCATTAATTAAAGACTTTACCTTATGGGATATACATAAATATAACCTTTTATCCTGAAAAGATCTACGAATGGCTTTGGGTTTATCCAAAAAATATGTTTCTATTTTGAGACAACTTAGAGAACTAACCCTATCCATAATTCACAACTTCCAGAGTACAGAAGAGGAACAGAAGCAGGTAAACTCTCTACTCCAAATTTTATCCTACAAGAAAAACATGATTTCAATAGCCTACAAATCCTTTTCCAACTTCTCCAATCAAGGA
This sequence comes from Protopterus annectens, assembly GCF_019279795.1. Taxonomy (NCBI): domain Eukaryota; kingdom Metazoa; phylum Chordata; order Ceratodontiformes; family Protopteridae; genus Protopterus; species Protopterus annectens. The sequence goes on along the minus strand of NC_056743.1, from coordinate 1,298,416,925 downwards.
AAAATCATTTTTGCAGAATACTGGGATCTTCAGGGTATTAACCTCATGATGAATCAGAAACATCAGGCCATTAAACATACTCTTATGTTCTCGCCATATAAAAAGCTACTCTGCACACAATTCATGATTGTAAACAACTTATACCTTACCCCAGTTCACTTAAACAAATTTGATCCTAATCACTCCACTATATGCTCCTGCTGCTCGTACCCACTTGCTGACATTATACATAAACTGTGGTTTTGTAAATACGCACACAACATCTGGTGCTCACTTAAAGTCTGCTTAGAGAAAATGGGATACCATAAATCCACACTTTCCTGAGAAATGGCCCTACTGCATATTACAAATATCCACATGCCCAAAATCAAACTACATGCTCTAATTATTATTTGTCTCCTGATCAAATTTTATATTACTAAACACTGGCTGGATCGTACTAAACTTAGGTGGAAAGATTTTAAGGTACTAGCTATCCAGTACATTAGATCCCATAAGTTGTTAGTAATTAATCCCTGCAAGCGGGTAAGTTGTTAGTAATTAATCCCTGCAAGTGGGTATATTATCAGAAACTATGGGACTTCATCTTTTTACTCTTATCAAATGATTAGCAATCTCTCTGTACTAAATATCTACTTAATTCCCCTAAATCCCGTTAAATAGGAAGATATGAAGACTGCTAGGTGAATTGTAGTATATCAAGTTTTATTTTTATCTGGTTTTCTTTAATGACGTTTCAACTTATACTTGAGAAGTTTTGGCACAATTGTATATTAGTTCAGTTGCATTTGGAACAATCTGTATTTTCTCTGCGGGATCTTTGCATTAGTCTTGTCTCAAATGTTGTATATTTTTCCTGTATATTTTTCTTGTTTTGATATGAATAAATAAAACTGTGTTTTTTAAAAAAAAAAAAAAAAGAAGAGCAAAGACCATTGAACTAAACATGCATTTTCCATATCTGTCCATGATCCTAGAATCCCCGTGAGGAGGGTGAACAGATGTACAGGTGGCGGACGACTCGCTCTTGGAGGCTGCCACCACCACCATAGCATCAAAGGGTACTCCTTTGGTTAGGGAAGCCTTATCCTGGGGGGGGGAAGTCATAAATTTGTTAGGCCCTCTGAGGAACAGGTTCCATGGTATCCAGGGACTCGCACGCCTTTCGTGAGATGAGTTCCATCAGCTCATCATAAGGAGGAGACACCCAAGAGGTGGAGGGTTGAGACCCAAAAGCCTTCAGAAGAATTGACTCATCATCAGTACGGTTAATGGGCTTCCAGCCACCCCTCTGTTTCGGAATTTCCAAGATATCTCTGAAAGAGATAGAGGGGGGACCATGGGGACCCTTCTGACTCATCTAAGTCAGTATCTGATGTGACAGATTCCTGTGGGGAGTCCACATGCTTCCTCTTGTAAGCAAAGTCTCTTCCTGGGAACCTCCTCAGTGGGAGTTTCTGGTGAGGTCTTGGAAGAGCAGGGCTTACCCAATGGGGTGACCTGAGCCTCTGAGTCTATATGCTTTTGAGGAACCAGTGAAGCAGAGGAAGATACAGGCACTTTGGGGGGGGAGGTTACTGGTTTGGATGATGTGGGTGCCCGAGAACTGAGAAAAAGCTATGGAAGAAGCCACTGACTGTAAAATAGGTGACTTAAGGGTAGGAGAAACCGGTTCCAAAATTGGGGACTGGCTCCTACTAACAAGCTCAACTGTTGGCTCCAAAGCTTATGACACCGAGGTAGATGGTCGGTCTGATTTTTTTTTGGAGTTGATGAGCTTTTCTTCGGCTCCGATCCAGAAGTCTTTGAAGATTTGGAATGCCTATCTTGGGTATTGTCCTTATCGAATGAGTCCTGAAAAGTGGACTTTACCATTCCTCTAGCAATCACTTTACTTCTTCCTCTCTTGCAGCACACTCTGACAGAGTGGGATATGGAGCAATTTTCTTGGAGGTGAACCTCCCCCAAACAATATACACAGTTAGCGTGTCCATCAGAAATGGGCATCTTCTGTCCACACTTAGGGCATTTTTTGAAACCAGACTTTGATTTTTCCTGGGATATGTCTACAATTCTATAAAAAAACAATGTCCACACGGTATCTATCCAAGAAGAATAACACACCAGACTAGAAATACTATGAAACCATTAAAGCCTTCTAATTTAAACAGGCTATAATATTAAGGAAAAAACAGCACTAAATAAAAAACGGGCTCACAAAAAATAATACTTAATACAGGCAATCAAACTAACTCGAACAACAAACACACCACACACAGTTAGATATATTGTAAGACAAAAATCTAAACTGTAGCAATTTACTATAAGCTAAGAGCTATCAACACTTAGAAGAAAGGGAGTTAAACTAGGCTTGATAAAAATGGCCACAAAGGAGAGAAAGAGAAAGGTACACTATTTGTAATTCTCTTAACTAACTAACTTGGTTAAACTAACAACTACCATATAGAAGAGAAAATTGTCGAAAAATGTACTAAAACTTGAAAAATACTTATATTCACTGACCAGAGCTGGTGAAATTGCCCGATATGTTGCAGTGGCAAATGAGATCTGAGGGAAGCACAGGTGCATCATGGGATAGGGAGTAGGCTACGAGCTGGTTGAAGACCTCGAGCTTTTGCATTTGGCATAGTTGGAGCCGAGGATCGGCTCCAAACCCATCAGTGAGAATGAAGGCAAGATAGAACAACTTCACATTGATTATTCACTGTAAACCTGGCAGAAGAGAAACTTTACTCCAGTAATCAAGGAATGTCGAGACACAGGTGTCAAGCTGCTGTATCCAGCTGTCTTCAGAATACTTTTTCCTGGAGGATCTGATGTAGAACAGGCTAGGGAGGAAATGCATAAGCCTGTCCAAAAAAAAAAAAAAAAAAGACCCATCAAGCAGAAAAGGACTCTGCTTCTCATTCTTCTGATAATAAAGCACAAGGGGAGACTTTGCCAGTGAAACTTTTTTCACTGTTCCAACGGAAAATGTTTAAGGGACAGAGAAAAGCACAGTCGACCAGAAGAATTGGGAACTATATCACAATCTGCAGTTGGTAGAAGAAAAACAGGAAGAATACCAGCAACATGAAAATTAGTGTATAAATGTGAGACTGTAAAGCATTGAATGCATTTGTGAAATATGTCTGTATAAGAATAAGTGGAAAGAGTGGACCTTTGATGATTTTGTTAAGCTTGGGAGGAACTGAAAGGCATCTGCCTCATTTCCTGTCATTAACATATGTAAGGACCTTGAGGGGATGGGAGGAAGGAAAAATGTAACTGTAAATAAAACAATTTTGTCTTACAGTATTTCTATGAAACTTTTCACAATATAAATTGCATATTTTATAGTATTTATTTCTTGTATGTGATAGTTATTTTTTCTCTCTCTTTCTTCTTTTTTTGGGGGGGGCATTAAGCAGCATAGGCATTACAGTGGAAAGAGATAAGATAAGCTAGACAAAAGCATGCCTAAGTTAATAGGCTGTAATCTTGGGTTGTTGAGATGGGAGGTGGTGTAAAAGTACACAGATCATAACATATGTAGAGCTGATAAGTTTTCTCTTACTTTTGCATACGTGAATGTCTGGATTAAGACCCTTGGCTTAATCTTATAAAAAAATTTTAGGTGGAAACAAGTACATACGGAACACTGAATACAAATACAAGTTTCCCTTTAGTAATAAATGCTACAGCTTCTCTTTCAAGATGCAATAGAGGAATACAGTTTTCTATTTTCTCTTTTCCATAGAGGCAGACTGACAATACGACAATAAAAGACAAAACACTGGTTTCTTCAAGGTTAAGTATGGAATTCGTTTTCATATCTGAGGGACAGGGAATACAAATAAAAAAATAATATACACCACTAAGTAGAAGCAGACAGTAACGTGTCTTACCATGGACAACCTCAATTTCAGGTTAACTAGAGCCTGTGTTAGCAGCTGCCTATTTGCCACAAATGCTCCTATTAGGAGAGTTAAACTTCATTATTTGACAATGTACATAGTTATGCGTGTTTGTATTAAGCTAACAGGTTATGGGAGTGCTCTGGGTGTCTTTTTTTGTTATGAGTGTTTTTATTAAAAAAAGTCTTATAAAATGTGACACAGGTTCCAGTGTTGACAAGAAAAAATGTATAAAGGCTTACCCTGCCAAACATTAATTGGTACAATGTATCACAAAAGTTGGAATTAGATATTTAAGAAAAGCTGCCATATATAATAGGTAGGGGATAACTTCTTACTATAATGGCAACACTTACGATATTATTCTGGAATGTGAGTGGTCTCACAGTTACAGATACAAAGAAACAATAATCAATTACATTAAGAAACGCAGAGTGCAAACAGCAATGTTACAGGAGACATATTTGGAAAGAACTAAGCATGTTAATTTGATTAACAAAAAGGATTTCAGAATGGATATTCTACAGAATATTAGGGACAAATGCAAAGAGGAGCATTTATACCAATTGCTAGAGGAGATGCTGTAGTGATAGAAGAGGAAAAAATATAGTAAAGGCAGATTTGTAATAGTAAGGGGATACTGGCAGGGGATGAAAAGTATGTTGGCACGTATTTATATTCCACCTAAAGCTGCTATTTTGGAGCTTAAAATGCTGGGAGAAATAATCAGCTTTCAGCAGGGACCATTACTTATAGATGGGGACTGGAATTTGATTTGCATCAATGAGGATGTACTTGGAGAGCCTAGAAGGGAAAATATGACTAGGGAGTAGATTTTTGAAGAAATTTCTTTAACTACTTGGTATGAAAGATCTGGATTCAGCAGCATGAACTCAAATATAATTTATATATTATTCCCCAGGGTACTATAACTGGGGTAGACTTAACAGAAATTATATTTCACATGAACATTTCTATTTAATTGAGAATTTTGATACACATCCAGTAACTATTTCAGGTCATGTGCCAATAATTACCAAGATAAAAGCACAGGGTAATGAAATAAAAATGAAACACTGGCACTCCCCCACTATTTGTTTAAAAGAGAGGAATTGGTAACATAAATTATCTGGGAGTTATTATTGAAGATAGAAAGTACTACAGACGTTACAGCTAATGAGTGGGATAAAATGAAACTGGAGGTTAAAAATGGGCTGGAAATGAACAAAATGTGGTTAAGAAGTAATAAGAATTATTTAGAGGTGCTGACAAAGGTTAAAGTATTACAAAATAAGGGGACTTTCGCAGAACAAGAGGATATGTAATTACAGAGTCAAAACAGAAAATAAGGGAGTACCTGGATAATATTCACAAATTTAGAAAGATTGCTGTTAAGCAACTGTTTTTGGTAATAACACCAGAGCACGAAAACTTTTTGCACAATGACTTAGGCAACAGAAAGTAGAAAGTTTTGTTTTCAAACTTAGGGAGCTTATAACCAAGAAATATCACCAGAGATCCTATAGAGGTATTAGAGATATTGCAGAACTTGTTTAAATTTGTATAAAACAGAGATGTGAGGAAATCAATAAAAAAAGCACAAATTGAAATATTTATGGAAAACGTAAATATGCCAAAGATAGAGGTAGATGAAACTCAACAACTAACAGTTAAGATAAGAGGAGATAAGATAAAAAATGTGATGTATACCCACTCTACAGGAAACTCACCAGTAATAGATGGTATGCCTGTGGAAGTTTGGAAGTTAGAATTGAAAGGTTCTGTTTAACAGCATTTAAAAAGAGGGGAAGCACCAACATCCTGGAAAGAAGTTGTGGTGGTTGCAATATATCTGAGTATGGTAAAGACCCGCGGTGGTGCAGCGGTAGCATTGTTGCCTCACAGCAAGAAGTTCTCCCATTCAATTCTCAGCTAGTGTGCGGGAAGTGCCTTCTGTGTGGAGTCTGCATGTCCTCCCCGTGGGTCGAGTGGCGTTCCGAAAGACATGTGTGAATGGGCGTGCCTTCGTTGAAGGTTGGGCGTCGAGCTGGCAACTCGGCACCATGAAAATCTACTGCCAATCATTAGCGGACCGGAGTTTCGCTGTGGCGACCCCTAACCGGGAAAAGCCGAAAGACAACAACAACATGGTAAAGACGCATCTGATCCAGCTTCATACAGGCAGACTCATTTCAATTCTAAACCATGATTATAAAATGTTTTTCTCTATAATGGCTAAAAGAATGGCAAATGTGATGCTAAAATTGATAGATATGGAGCAATGTGGTTTTGTGGAGGGGAGGTAAACATCTGGTAACATTACTAAAACAATGATGACCTGGTGGGAAGCAGAATGTATGAAAATACCTCTGTTACTGTTGGGTTTTGATGTAGAGAAAGCATTCAACAGAGAAAGCTTGGATGTTATGAGTAGGGAAAATTGAAGTATTTGCATTTCCTGATGTGGTCATTAGGTTGATTAGAAGGACAGATGAAACATCAGTGACAAAAATCAAAGTGGGAGGGTTCCTTGCTGATAAATTGTACCCGAACTGAAAAAAAGGCAAGGGTGTCAGCTTTCCCCTTGGTTATTTGCGTTACATTTAGAGCCACTGGTAAATAAAATAAGGGACTCTGAAATTCAAGGATATAATTGGCATGGTGTTCAAGAAAAGTTGGATTTGCTTCCAGAAAAGGACAACTCAGTGTTGTGGAATATTCTTTGGCATTTTTTTTTTTTGGGGGGGGGGGTATAAAATTAATGAAGATAAAACAAAGGCTATTGCTATAAGCTATGTACCCACACATGATCTCAGCCCAGCAATACCCATAATTATGGCTACATGATAAAATTAAGTATTTGGAAGTACAGATTAGAAAGGATTCAGTTATAGCAGCTAAGTAAATGTGGGAAGAGACTAAATAAAAGATAATACAAAAACTGAGAAACTGGAAAGCCCTTGTCTATGGATATTTATAACAAGATACAAGCAGTAAACATGTACTTAGTCCATTTAGTTTTATACACAGGTCAGGCATATTTTTATCAACAAGAGGAGAAGCTGTGGACAGTAATTAAAGAGTTAAATGATTTTATGTGAGAAGGGTAGAGGGCAAGCACCAAGTGAGATAAGTTGATCTTCTGAACAGAACAGGGAGGTTTAGAATTACCTGATTTGAAGGTACATTTTAGAGCTACTCAGTTAAGGCTGTTATACACAATACAAGCACTAAGCTACAATTAAAAGTGGAAAAGGATGATTATGAAGTGGGGGGAGGGGGTAATTCAAGAAATTAGGAAAAAATGGGATTTTGGACGCAGATCCTTATGGAGAACAATAATCATACAGAATATTGTATTCATAAAGTAACAGAAACTATACCCACAACTATGTCAACACTGGAATGGAAACAGGAGATTCTGCTGATAGGGATTACTGCAATAAGGGGTACAGAGAATAGACAAGAGGGGGCTGGAATTTACTGAAGGAAGTTGGCAAAGAAATTGAGGTATTCGGAACAAGTAAATAGAGAAGGAAAGGTAACAGAATTGGAAGAGGCTAAGAAGGCATTTGGATTGCAGGCTAGTGACTGCCTTCCCTATCGGGGATTAATATCAGAGTATAGACAAAAAGAAAGGGATGGGGAATCCTAAATGAAAGACCTGGACTAGTTGCATTTTTAATTGTATCTAGAGCAGAAATTGCTGTTAAAAAGGGATAACTAGGAGGACATAAAAAATATTGCATGATAACTATTGCAATCAATCAGAAGTGGTCAGAAAAGATTTGGAAGATAGATTAGATATGCAATTCACAAAGAAACAATAGGAGGACATATATATGGCTCCCAAATATGCAACACATCTAGAAGACTTAGGATTTTTTGCCTGGAAATGTCTGCATAGACACTTTTATACCCCAAGCCGACTGCAAAGATTTTTTCTTGAGGTATACGGCAAATGTTGGAGTTATGATGGAAAAGAAAAAGGTAAATGGGAGCAACGTTTTGGAGTATAATCAGTTGGCACACTTTAAAAATTCCTCCTACATTGTACTGACAGGAATACAAGGTGAGAAAATGACTAACTAAGGAATGATTTTTTTGAGCTGGGATACAGGATCTGCATTGCCTAGAGATAGTAAGGCCTTGTTAAGTTAAATTTTGGTGGCTGACAAAAAAAAAAAAGCAATTAATAGAAAATGGAAATCAAAATTTATAGATTCATAGGTTCATAGGTTCATACTAGGCTATCTGCCCAAGGGCATTTATAAGCCTAGCCCATAGTTATTTGGCTTTCGCCACCCCTTTAGTTTGAATAAAACTATGCCTATTATTTTGCTGTGCCTCTGTCAAGCAGTGACACTGAAGTAATCCCTGGGGTATATCTGCGATCCCCCATCCATTGGTCAAGATTCCTCTTGAACAAGGCCAGCGAGGTGCACTGCCTCACATGTACCGGGATTTTGTTCCACAGCATAGGGAGTCTCTGGGTGATGAATCTGTCCCTCCAGCATGTTCTATTAATAACCGTGTCAAGATTTAAGTCTCCCGCCCTTGTGGTTCTGAGGCATCTAGATTTTTTGAGGTGAAGCATATTCATCAAATCAGGGTTTGACATGGCCTTATATGTCAGGCACAGGTCACCTCTGAGCAAGCGGTATGAGACTGAATAGAGCTGGAGTTCTTTCAGTCGGGCAGCATAAGACATATTTTTGAGACCCTTTATCCTTTTGGTGAGGAACTTTTGGGGCCTTTCCAGCTGCTGCAGGTGTCGGGTCAGATACATTCCGAATGGGGCATTGTACTCAATCATAGGTCTAATGAGTGATGAGTACAGGGGACGATGACCTCCCTTGATCTAGATGTGAATCCCTTCATGATCAGGTGGGCAATGTAGAAGGTTTTCCTAACTACTTTAGCAACATGAGTGTCAAACGAAAGGCTACTGCCAACCTGGGTCCCCAGATCCCTGATGACTTCTTCTGTGCTCAGTGGATTGCCACCTATATGGTAGCTAGGGGTAACCTTGTTTTTCCCGAAGGGTATGACTATGCATTTCTTGGCATTTAACTTTAGGCCATGGCTCTGGCACCAGTTATCCGTTTCTGTGAGGCCCTTCTGAAGGATATCTGTGTCAGATGTGTTTTCGACTATGGCCCAGTTTGCAGTCATCTGCAAACTTTGTCAGCCATAACCCTCCTGTGTTTGCTTGTACTTCAGAAAAGTAGATGCCGAACAAGAGTGGACCCAGGACTGAGCCCTGTGGGACACCACTTGTGACAGGCTTTGAGTCTGACATGGCTCCAGCAACTCTGACCCTGTGGGTTCTGTCACTTAGCCAGTTTGCAACCCATCTTGTGATGTATGGGTTTACATTCAAGCTGATGAGTTTTTCGATGATACCTGAGTGGGGTATTGTGTCGAAGGCCTTTGCCAGGTCAAGGTAGGCTGTATGGACTGCCTTTCCCTCATCAATGGCCTTGGTGACTGTCTCGAAATAGTCAACCAAGTTTAAAAGGCATGATCTGCCTTTGACAAAGCCAAACTGGGTTGGATCCAAAGTCTGCAAGTTCCCTATGTCTTTATTTATGAGTTCCATTATGATCCTCTCCATGGCTTTGCAGATAAGGCTTGTCAAGCTAATGGGACGGTAATTTCCAGGGTCGGTGGAGGCACCGCCCTTGTGAAGTGGGACCACAGTAGCCGTGCGCCACTCCTTGGGTACGTATCCTGAGGTGAGGCTAAGATTAAACAGCTGTCCTAACTGCGGGTTTAATTCCTCATTGAGTTCATGGAGCACACAGCCGGGGACACCATCCGGTCCCATGGATGCTGTGTTTTTTGCTTTGGAGAGAGCAGTTCTCACCTGGGCGTTGGAGATGTTTGGGGGCTACAATCCTCTGGTATAGATATCTCTCCTTTTGGGGAGGGGAGAAGTTTGCACTGAACCTGTCAGCCAGTATGTTGGCAATGTGTGTAGGTTCAGTAATCTTCACATCATTTTGAACTAATTCTGAGCATATCTGGGAGTTTCCTCCTAGGTTTCTAACATAGCTAAAGAAGGCCTTATGATTGTCTTTTGAGTCCTTGGCGATTTTTCTCTCAAAATTTGCCTTGGATGATTTTATGAGAGCTCTTAGTTTTTTACTTATAATGATCAAAGGTGTCTTACCTTTCAAGGATTTTGCTCTATCTTGTAGTAGCTTCCTCCTTTGTTGTAGAGCTTGTTTATGGCTGGGGTCCACCAGACTGGATGCTTGCCTTTGGTACAAAGAGTCTTAGTTTTGTTTGGGATTGCCTGATCCATGCAGTCCTGTAGGTGCTGGTAGAAGGCATTTGTAAGTGATTCAGCGGTTTGAGTAATGTTTACCACTGGCTCAGGGGCCTTAAAGGAGACCACACTAGTTTTTAGAAGTGTGAAGTCGGCTTTTGAGAAGTTTTTCACTGTGGTCTTTTTTATTTCAGGTGGGGCGGGATGAGGACCTCCAGCGAGATTAGTTTATGATCTGATCTCACCAGTGAGGGGTATACTTCCGGTGTTGAACATTGTGATCCCATGTTCGTGATGATGAGATAAGTATGTTTTCTCCTCTTGTGGGGATGGTGACTAGTTGTTCCATGGCATTTGAGTTTATGAACTCCAGGAACCTTTGGGCTAGATTGTTTGGGCTTGAGTAGTGTTCCCAGTCTATATTAGGGTAGTTGAAGTCACCTAGTATGATGGTGTTTGGAGATACATTTATCCCCTCCATTGTTTTCAGGAAGGCCATGTGAGGTTCCTGAGTTTGAGAGGGTGGCCTGTAACATGCTACAAATTGCAGAGCAGTCTTGCCTATGGTTAATTGCACCTGGATGGTCTCCGATGCATTGTGCGTTGCCACCAACCTTGAGATGTGGGTGTCCTTTATGAATATGGACACCCCCCCTCCTTTCTTGGTGTTGTCCGGATTTTGGGGCCGGAACGCATGATATGAGGTGAAACCTGCTAGTGCTGGGGTGCTCTCATGAGCCTTGAACCAGGTTTCTGTCACAGCACAGACATCGATGTTCTCCATACTGAGAAGGGCCTCGAGTGCGTGCATCTTGAGATTGAGACTTCTGGCATTGAGCAGCATTACCCTTAGTTTTTACTTTTTGTGTTCTAGGGTGGTAGGTTTAGAATTTGAGCCTTGCCTAAAAAGGCACTATGGGGTGGCAAGAGCCTTTGCCAATATCCGAAGCCTAGGGGTGACAGGTGCAAGCCGTCCCTTGCGAAGCAGCGTGGCTTGTCCAGCATGTCATCCCAGGCAGACAGACATTGGATCCCCTTTGAATGACACCAGAATTTAAGCCAATTATTAAAACTGATCATCTTATCACTGTATTGTGGCATCATTCTAGGTGAAGGTAGGATACTGCTCAAGGTCAGGGTCATACCTGCCTGGGCTACATAATCAGAGAGCTCCTCAATGTCTCTTTTCATGTAGTCCAAGGAGGTACGTCTCAGGTCGTTGACACCAGCGTGGACAATGACTGAGTCGTACTTGTACCTGCTGTTGAGAGACCTGAGTGCTTGTGTTATGTGGCGGATTCTAGCTATACTTGTAGTGAATATTTTAAGAAAGATAAAAAAAGGAGTTGGGATCTTTAGAAAAAGGGTATGAATAAATTACATAGAAAAAATGGAAATTGGGGGAGCAGTACGTGCAGAAAAATGTTTTGGAGGAGAAATGTGGTTTAAGAGAAGGCAGGAACTGAATAATTTATGTAACACTGCTGAGATTATAAGATAGATAACAATATATGTGATGTATAAAGTCTGTAAATTTTAACTTGTTAATACAGTTTGATTACTTTTATACAAATGCTAGTCTGTCACAACTGATAATTCAATAAAGATGTTTAAAAAAAAAGAAGAGAGACTTCCAAAATCTGGATGAATAGAACTATAATAGGCATATTTTAAATGTAGTGTTACCAGAAAACTTAGATGATGATGAAGAGGTAACAGGTTGTGAAGCAACACCATTCTGAACTTGTGCACCATCAAAAATTGGTTTTGGAAAGAGATCCAAAATTGGTCTCCAAGCATTTTCTTTCTTTGGCATCAAAAACATCCTTGAATAAAAACATTTCCCGCTGAAAAGGGAGAATTTCCACCCACTGCCATGTTGTAACCTCGATGGATGATTTTCAGAACCTATTTGTCTGAAACTCTCTTTTGCCAAAGACAGGGGAGATTCAGACTTTCTGGAAGGAAAAGAAACGGCTAGGATGGGAAAGGGGGACATGGTCCCTTACGTAGTTATGAGTTGTTGGAATGTTCTTTGTTTTGGGAAACTCCTGTCTTCCTTTTGGAAACCCTTTGCATTACTTCCTAAATGTCTGTTTACCAACATTTTGCTGAGACTCTATTTTGTTTCTTGTCAAAATCAGATGAGAGGTTAGAGAATTTTTGGAAAAGGAGGGCTGAAAAATCTTACAGATTCTGTGTATCAGCTTACTCCTTGTCACACTTTTTGATAACCTCTGCAACAGAGAGCCAAAAATGAAATATCTATCCAAAGGAGAATTTAAAATACAATTTTCACATCATCTAGGAGGTTCTGAGATTGCAGCTAGGTAAACATCCTCAAAACAGTACCAGCAGCCATAATCCTGGAAGAAGCATCGCACTTTAAACAATGAGTTGTGACCTGTGAGATGAAATAAACTAAAACATTTAAAGCAGATTTTCCCCACAAGAAAAAAACTGTTGTCAAAATATTCCTCATCCTTTCACAATTAACTTTAACATACGAGCCCGGCAATTCAAAATTCTGAAAATCAAAGTTGCAGAAGCACACAAACTTCCCCCCATACTTACCAAACATCTTCCTATCCTTGTCAGGTGTTTGATTTAAATTAACTGAATGTTTAGCAGTAGTAGGATTAACTAAAGTTACAGCTGCTGGGTCTGGAACTTAAAAGACTGAGAATGTTATACAATCTATCTGCCTTTTTAGGGGGCAGCAGACGAATTATCAAGAAAACTTCAGGCAGTGACACACATACACACACAAAATCCAGTACTGACAACACGGGGGGGATGGGTGAAGGTTCTGGAAATTCATTTTGTAACAGCTCTTAGTGTTTTCTGTGGGACTGAGAAATCTCGGTATTCTCCCACTGAAAACGCTGTCAAATTCTGCAAATAGTCTCACAGAAAGGGAAACCTCAAAAGGGAGAATCAGATGCTGTGCTTACCTTTGAATCTAAATCAGAAATCTGAGGAGAAACCCTTGCATCTGACCCTTCACCTTCCTGCTCCGATTCAGAAATTTGAAACTCTTCAGGAAAAGAGGCATCCCTTTTCCTTTCACCAGAAACCACCTTATAAGAAGAATCAATAGCCTAAATTAGACCCTGAGCCAAATTTAGCAAATTACTCCTGTCCAGGGAAATTTGAACAGGAACAGATACATATTTAGTTTTCTGTTTTTTATTTCCAAGAAAAACTGAGTCAACTGGGCTGTTGATGGTAGCAACAGCTTTCCCAGAGATTAGCAAAACATTCTGAGTAAATAGGGAAGACTTCCTTGCTCCTTTTGTCAGGACTGACAACAGTGACTCTCCCTTGCCCATTGAAGGGAACCCAACAGCTGAGGACATGGTTAACCCTTGGTGCATAGTGGCTGTAAGTGCTACACCAGAGGGACCTAGGGTAAAAGATGAGTGGTCTGTGAAACCAGCTTTGGCTGCAGCAGTCACCCACCTTGCAGATGAGGCAAACTGCTAGCCTGCTGTGGTAAGAAAGGCTGTTTGCTTAACTTTCTTTTTGTGACTAGAAGAGGTACCAACCACGGGACTGGTAGTTTGTTCCATGGTCAGGCCAAAAATGGTGCCTCTTTCCCAGGGAAAACAAGCAGCACAAGCAGGTAAGGTATGTCAAGATGTAGGGATGTCAGTCTCCTCCTTTACTCAGACTTCATTAAGCCAGTCACTGAATATAATAACTATCCAGACACATGCAACAACTGGAACATCCACTGAGCTATCTTATTAAAATAATGTAAGGCCTAAACAACATGTCCTACATGGACTGACTAAAAAAAGCCCTGTCACTATATTTGGTATCCAGTAAGAGGTGACCTGCTTCTGCCATACAAGGTATCATCCAACCAATTACTAATGGATTTACTGTACTTCAGCAAATCAAATGGCATCAGAAATACTTGGTCTAGGGCTGTAAACCTCTTCTGCATCAACAATAGAATGGTTTGGAGAGACAGATATATCTCGCAGAGAATACCGATGCTCTGAAACAGACTCCCCATCCAAACTAAACAAAGTTCAGCCCTATCCATATTCAAGTGCAACTTACACTTATGGATGAGAAACAGAAAATTTAACCTAGGACTGCCCCCCGTACTACTGATGGTGAAAGGCAGCTCTTCCATGCACAGGTCCTCTCAAATTATGTAACATATGATCCCAGTTAATTTAATTGGGGTAATATATAATTACTGACCATGGGATGGGTAAGGCCAATCTATAACCAAACTGGATAGCTTATTTTGATTACAAAAGGAGAAAATGGCTAGGATTAAAATGGCCGCTAGGGCAGCTAGCCTAGTACTTATCTATGACCCTATAAAATTTTAAAGTTGTAAAAAGTCACTTTTCTCAATAAAAATACAGTAAAAACACTATTACACCTTGCCAGCCCTAGGAAGTAAAATACGCATAGTTTCACCACAGAAAAGCTGGCTTTCAACTATTTTAACAACTATGAAACAGAGAGGAAAAAATGTGTGCTCCCATTTAAAAGCAGAGTTAAGTCTCTTGGCAGTCCATTAAAACACAAACTCCTAGATAAAAAACAACTTCCTGTCCAGGAAAGTGCATTCAAACAATACATTTAAAATGTGGATTTTTTTCCCTAAAGGGAATATTTTAAGAGGAGTACTGTCTTTGGTGCCAGGAAAGCTCTGAAGGGCTTGGCACTTAAACATCTGTTTTTAAGACAACTCACCTCGAGTTGTCTAAATGTTTGAGTGCGTGGAAGGTGCTTTGAAGCTTTTGGAGGCTGGCCAGCTGTTATATCCTTGGTAGGATATAACCCATACAGCTAAGGCTACTGAAGTAATGATCAATATGACGAACATCTTCAGTTCTTACCACAATCACAATACCAGCTGGCATTCAATGACTGCTGGCAATATACTGGAGAATGATCAACTTCTGCTGATCATGCCCACTAACACTATGCATCTTATGCAACTGCTTCCTTTGTTCCAAGGTTCTGTGCATCCGTCTGTCATCTTACAAGAAAAACAGTGAGGGTTTACTGCTGGAATGTCTTTGGACATCAGAATTGTAAGTATTCATAATAAGGCTGAGTCTAATAAGTCTGACTGCTGACTCAGCCTTTCATTTCACATCCAACTCTTTGAAATTATTTTTGGCCTATGACATCCTTGCAAGCATCAAGACCCATACCCTATTATCGCAATCATTTCCTACAGCTTCTGCAGTTCTACGACAACAATGAGAGCTTGGGATCACAAATGTTATCCAGTGAGGGTTAGAAAAGTTTAAAAAATGTTCCTCTGACAGGAAAGTATATCGTAATGCTTGCTACACTGGGTTAGTATTGCTACATGCTTCTGTAAAATGGTGATCTGTATACTGACTGCTGAACATCCTTTGGTGAGCTTGATTTCCCTGAGTTCATGGTTCAGGAAGTGCATTTGTAGGTCTTCTCTTAGATAGCAATCCTGTTAAAGGGCACCATTAACTCCCTGCCCTCCTCCAGGATAAGCATGCCAGTACTGGTCTTTCACTCTAATTCTCTACAGGATGGCTTCCCCTAGCACATGGGTAGCTAGCTGTAGCCAAGTAATCCTTGAATATTTCTTCAGTTTGTGAACAAATCCAGGACGGATACAATATAGATGAATCTAACAGCACATTTAAAATGTTCAAGAAAAGGCTGCAAGCATAGCCAAGCATATAATTTATGGCGTGCCTCTTGTAACCACCTGCAGCCACAACACAATAAGAGGCAGTAACCATGCAAAATGTACACTGAATAACAAGAAAAATAATAACATAATCACAATGAAGTTGTAATATGCTGTCCTTAATTTCAGATTTAAATAAGGATGTAACATGCCCAAATTATTTCTGTACTTCAAACATAAAAAACATATGGATTTGAAAATGAGCAACTCATAGTTAAAAAGGAAGAAGCGCTGTTTTGTTAATGTTTTCAAAGCTGTAGACTCTGTCAGAAGAGCTATATTTCAGTGAAATACACTGTTTTTTGCCTTTAGAAAGCATGACATTACTGGATAAGTGGTGGGGACATAGGCAATGGCTTTATAAAATATCTTTAGGAATTCACTACAGGTGGGATACCTCAAAATCCAGGCATTTAAATTTAAAACATCAGCTCTCTATCTAAAGGGGTTAAATGAACTAGTATCCCTTGTCAATCTTTCATAAGATGTACAGCATCACCAAAAGAAAAATCAACAGTTGGGGAACAATAAGAAATTATTCCCCATCACAATCAGAATCAGAATGCTCAGGGGAATAAATCTGGGCTAAAAGACATCCTGACCATGATTCAGTGCCCCTGATGGAAGGACATATCTATTAGTAGCCAGAGAGGAAGGCCAGATATTTATTTAAATTTATTTAAATTTTTTTACCAGGGTTGAACACTGATTTAGCAATGACCAATTACAGGCTCAGACAAGAAAAATAAATACTATCCGGGGAACCCAGTTTTAAGGACAGTGCTGGACTCTTGCTTAAGTAAACTGAAAACACCCTGGTAAAGATGAAAATATTTTATGTATTTAACATTTGTTGACCAGGAAAGTCTGACTAAGACAGAGCCTATTTTCAGTGGAGGCCCAGGGAGAAACTCCCCAGACGCATGTCTTTAGAATGTGGGATAAAACCGTAGTATCTGGAGGAAACGCACGCGAACGCAGGGAGGCTATGCAGACTCCACACAGAAGGCACCACAGCTGACAATCGAATTGGAGAACCTCTTGCTGTGAGGCAACAATGTTAACTACTGCGCCGCCTGATCAAATCTTCCAAGGAAAATAGGCCAAGATTGTTGGGGAAGAAAAATAAATGATTTAAGACCATCAGAAAAATTCTCACTGTACTGATGAAAATGAATACGCAGTGTGAAGTAGAAGAGTTAAACAAAACAAAAACTTAAAGGTCACAGCCCTCCCAGCTCCATGGGTATAGCTGGTAAGCCCAGACTACAACCCAGGCAATCAGAATTTGATTAGTAGCTTGGGTACCCACTACAGCTGGCATCATTGAAGCTTGCACTGGGGAGGAGTGATGTGGATTTGCCAGCTCACCTCTCTTCAGGGAAGGGTGTGGGAACTCATGCTCAGGGTGCACACTCCCGTATCTCTCGCTACACTAGAGACCATAGGCTGTATAGGAGCTCTGATTTCAAGGTGGCAGAGCTGTTCCAAGGGCTCACATAATTCATGGAAGTCAGTTGCATGTCTTCACTGGCACCTGCTGTACAATGAACCCTGGATGTGTTACATGGCATGCAAGCTAGGGTTAGAGCCACAAAAACAATCTCTAATGACTGCCCTTCTCAGATATCTCTCATGCTAGAGTATGATAAACAAATGGGCCCATCTGACCACAAGAGGGAACAAAAAGTCCCAAATCCTCAGAATGCAATTGACCACTATGAATCTAAACTAAAAGAAAGTTATGTATTTACCATACTGTTATACCTGCAAGTGTCAGGTTGAACTAAGAAGATTAAAAACAAGCACTCTGTAACACTAACTGCGGTAGACTATTATCTGCTCTGAGGCAGGGACTGGTGGGGGGGGGGGGGTGTTGACAGACCGCTGACTATGATGGAACTGCTCATTCAGCTGTAGCCTCATGGATGACTACATAACTTTTATATCTGAGAAGAGGAGGTCCATCGTCATCAAATATCAAGCGATAGCCCCAGATTATCCTCCCAGATGGTTTTCCTCAGGTGAGCACACTTCTAATTACAGTGGCCCTTATCAAAGACAGACATCTAGAGATTACATACAGCTTTGCAGTGCCTTATGAAAGTATTCAGTAAAGCATACATAGCTGCTACACAACTCCCACCGAAGGAGGGATTCCCGAAAAAAGTCTTGAGAAGTAGCTACTGCTCTGGATGAGTGCACTCTTAACACAGAAGACAAAGCCTTACTATATTTTTTATAGAGAACTTGATGCAATCAGACAACTATCATAATGAGATGTGATTTTAGAAGCCATGGAGCTCAATTTCTTGTCAGACAATGAAATGGACCATTGAGCTTACATTCTTATAGATTATGCTCTGTCTCTATAAAATCTAAGTTGCCAGTGCACATTTATACAATGAAGTAAATATTAGGTTCATAGGTAGGTACTAGGCTATCTGCCCAAGGGTATTTATAAGCCTAGCCAGAGTGTGTCAGCTTTCGCCACCCCATTGATTAATTAACTGAGCCTCTGTCAAGAAAAGCCAATGAAGTGATTCCAGGGGTGTATTTTGTGTTACCCATCCACTCATCAAGGTTTCTCTTGAGTGTTAGTGAGAGGCTCTGCCAAATGTAGTTAAGAATTTTGTTCCAAAGCATAGGGAGTCTCTGTGACTGGAATCTATCCTCCAGCATGTTCTATTTATTGTTGTGGCGGGGTTTAGCTCACTAGAGCGAGTGGCTCACAGTGACTTGGATTTCTTTAGAGGGAGCATGTCCATCAACTCTGAATTGGACATGGCTTTGTAAATCAGGCAGAGATCACCTCTGAGTACGCGATATGCCACTGAGTACAGCTGAAGTTTTTCCAGTCGGGCTGCATAGGACATATGTTTGAGGCCAGTAATCCTCTTATTGAGGTACTTTTGTGGTCTTTTCAGCTGTTGGAAGTGTCTTGTGAGATACATCCCAAATGGCGCACTGTACTCTATGATTGGTCTGATGAGTGATGAGTAGAGGGGCACTATAACCTCTTTATTTCTAGATGAGAACCCTTTAGTAATTAGATGGGCTACATAGGATTTCCTAACTATTTTGGCAAAATGATTGTCAAAGGAGAGGTTACTATCTACCTGGGTCCCCAGATCTCCTATTACCTCTTCTGTATTAAGGGGGCTGCCACCTATGTGGTAATTCATGGGTGTTTTGTTTTTCCCAAACGAGATGACTATGCATTTTTTGGCATTTAGCTTGAGACCATGACTTTGACACCAGGTATCCATCTCAGTAAGGCCCTTTTGGAGAATGCCCGTGTCAGCTGGAAAGTCAATTATGGCTCCTAGTTTGCAGTCATTGGCAAACTTGGTTAGCCATAGTCCTCCTGTGTTTGCCTGAAGTATATGCCGGACAGTAGGGGTCCCAGGACCGAGCCTTGTGGGACACCACTTGTGACTGGTTTAGAGTCCGACCTGGAGCCCACTATTCTTACCGTGTGAGTTCTGTCTAAGCCAGTTGGCAACCCATCTCGTGACGTAGGGGTTTATGTTCAGGCTGGTGAGTTTTTCTATAATTCTGGAGTGGGGAATGGTGTCAAAAGCCTTGGCGAGGTCAAGGTAGGCTGTGTGAACTACCTTCCCCTCATCTATGGCCTTGGTGACTGTCTCGAAGAAGTCAACCAGGTTTAGTAGGCATGATCTGCCCTTAATAAAGCCAAACTGGGTCGGGTCAAGTGTTTGGAGGTTCCCAATGTCTTTGTTAATGGGTTCCATGATGATGCGCTCCATAGCCTTGCAGACCAGGCTAGTCAGGCTTATGGGGTGATAGTTACCAGGGTCAGTTGTGGCCCCTCCGTTGTGGAGCGGAATAACCGTTGCTGTGCGCCATTCTATGGGCATGTAGCCTGTGGAGAGGCTGAGGTTGAACAGTGTGTTTAGGTGGGGGGTTAGTTCGTTCTGTAGTTTGTGCAAGATGCAGCCTGGCACACCATCTGGCCCCATTGATACTGTGCTTTTGGCTTTTGAAAAGGCTGTTTTTACCTGTACATTTGTGATTTCCGGGACACTACACTTCTCCAGTATTGTTGTGGGCCCTTTTGGGGGTGAGAGGAGGGTGAAGTTTGCACTGAATCTATCTGCCAGGATGTTGGCAATATCATTGGGTTCAGTATATTTTGTGATACTTTGCAATACCTCAGAGAATATCTGCGAGTTGCCACTTAGATTCTTGACATAGCTAAAGAAGGCTTTGTGGTTATCTTTCGAATCCTTGGCTATTTTTCTTTCGAAGTTAGCCTTGGAGGATTTTATGAGGGACCTTAGTTTCTTACTGATACTGATCAGGGATGTCTTTCCTTCTCAGGATTTGCTTTTTTTCTGAACTAGTTTCCTCCTATTGTATAACCTGTTTATGGCAGGGGTCCACCAGACTGGTTTCCTTCTCTTAAGAGTGAGTCTTGGTTTTGCTAGGGATGGCATGATCCATGCATCTTTGTTGGTGCTCAGAGTGCATTTGTAAAGGTTCCTGCATCTTGGACACTGTTATCCTTTAGCGTGTGGGCTGTGAAACTTACCACCTCTGTCTTAAGTAAGGTGAAGTTTGCTATAGAAAAGTTTTTCACTGTGGTTTCCTTGGTTGGAGGTGGTGGTGTGGTGTGGACATCCAGAGTGATTAGTTTACAGTCTGATCTAACCAGTGACAGGTTGACCTCCAGTGTGGAACACCTGTCGCCCATGTTGGTGATGACCAGGTCCAATATGTTTTCACCTCTGGTAGGGGAGTTTACCAGCTGATCCAGGACATTTGAGTTAAAAATTCCAGGAAGCGCTAGACCTGGGAGTTTGTACTTGAGTAGTTTTCCCACTTAACAGTAGGGTAATTGAAATCTCCCAATATCAGGGTGTTCGGTAGGACCTTCATGTTTTCCAGTGTCCCCAGAAAGGCGGAATGGTGGTCCTGGGTCATGGAGGGTGATCTGTAGCAGGCCACAATTTGCATTGCAGATTTGCCTGATGTTAGTTGCACATGAATGATCTCAGAGGTATCATACTGCGCCACTAACCTGGAGGTGTAGGTATCCTTGATGAATATGGATACACCCCCTCCCTTTTGTGTTTCGGTCCATGTTCTGTGGCCAAAATGTGTGGTATGAGTTGTAGCCTGGTAGTGCTGGGGTACTTTGTGGACCCTTGAACCAGGTTTCAGTTACTGCACAGATGCTTATGTTCTCCATACTGATGAGTGATTCGAGCGCGTGCATTTTGAGATTTAAACGCCTGGCGTTGAATAGCATAACTCTCATTTTTTTTATTTGTGCTGTTTATGGAGGTGGGTTTGACTTTTGAGCCTTGCCTAAAGAAGGCACTATGGGGGCAGCAAGAGCCTTGGCCAGTATTCGAAAGCCTAGGGGTGACAGCTGCAAGCCATCTCTTGTGAAGCAATGAGGCCTGTCGAGCATGTCATCCCAGGCTGACAGACACTGGATCCCCTTTGAATGACACCATAAGCTTAGCCAATTGTTGAAATTGATAATTTTTTCTTTATACTGCGGTATCATTCTTGGTGAGGGAAGGATGCTACTCAGGGTCAGGGTCATACCCGCCTGGTCTACATGATCAGAGGGCTCTTCCATGTCTCTTATCATGTAGTCCAGGGAGGTACATCTCAGGTCATTCACACCAACATGAACAATGACAGAGTCATACTTGTACTTGTTCTGGAATGACCTGAGTGCTTGTGTTATGTGACGGATTCTGTCTCCTGACAGGCAGCTAACAGAACCTTCTCCTTGTCCAGCTTAGTGAGTGGGACGTCACTGTGCTTGACTATAGAGTCGGCTATTACTACTGTGTTAGGTATGTTATTTTGCCTTAAGGGCTGTGATTGTGCGGCACACTGATTTTGTGTTTTATGTGTTGTCTGGTATGTGACGGGAGGTGCAGATTTTTCAGGGTGTCTGCTTTGGAGGTCTGTGATGCTTTTGCAGGTTTTTATTTAGAGCCTCCGAGTATGATTTTGTGTATTTATGTGTATTTTTTGCCAGTGCTGGTTTAGTACGTCTATGTGAGGCTGGCGGTGTGGTGCAAGTGTTAACCTTCTCCTCATGACTGCCTGTACCAGTCTTGGGTGGAGAGAGCTTAGCCTCCACTTTAGCTATATAATTGCATCTCTCGCATATGTTAATGTTTTGTGGTAGGAGGAGAGAGCTGTCTGTGTACATGAATTAGTTGTACCATTGCCTCAGGATACCCAGGTTCACCAGCTGGATTGGAGAGCATACCAGAAATTGCCCTTTGGTCATGCCTGAATAGTAGGGTGAGCTGCTTAGTCGCTTGGTTGGTGAGGGGTGAATAATGAGCTTTGCCCTGCTGGGCAATCAAGTGTCGGGGTATATTGGTGCTTGCTATTAGGTCTTTCATTAATCTCTGTTAATGAAATGGACCACTGAGCTTACATTCTTATAGATTATGCTCTGTCTCTATAAAATCTAAGTTGCCAGTGTACAGTTATACAATGAAGTAAATATTAATCTCTGTTAATGTGATCTGGGCAGACAGGAGGGTTTAGTGACTAGTTAAAATTCACCTCAATGGCTTCCTTCAGAAGAAAATATGGAATAGGATGCAAAGAGACTTTATCCTTGTATAAGACAAGACAAGAAGGATTGATGCACAAGGCCTGCAATTCAGTAAATTTGCTGGCACAGGTGATGGCCATCAGAAAAAGAGTTCTCCAGAATATGTATTCCAGGTTCACTTTTGCAGCTGTTTCAACGAGTGGAAGAAATGATTTTTCTCTAAGACAAGGTATAAATCCCAAGTACAGACAGCATCCTTGACAGGAGGAGAGATGAGCAAAGATACCTCTGAAGAAGGCCTGGCAAGCCTTCAAGGAGCTCAGTGATATTATAAATTGCTGCTAAGAGCACTGTAATGGAGAAGTAGCTTAGCTAAAATCAAAACTCTGAGAGGTAGTCTAATATAAGTAACACTGGTGCAGTAAAGTGATCCAAGAATTTCACAAAAGTCCTTAAAGACAAATGTGTTATTTCCTTTTGTTTATTTTTTAGGGATGGGTCTTATATCACAAGCTAGGAATCATTAATTTAAAACTACACTTACGGATCTGAACCCTAACTCGGGGAAGGATTCTCCTACTTTCCAGCAAAAATAAACTAGTTATACTAAGGAATTTCTCAACTTCTTGGACTAAAGCAAACAAAATACTTAGACATAACAACTCAAAATGCCTTTTTCAATCAATCACAAACCCTAACAAATATAACCAAGTAAGCAATAATCACACACTTCTTGAACTTGCAATTACAAAACATCCCACATCAATTCCATAATGTAAACTGCTTGCCTAATAAGTGTCCATAGCTCCATTCTGGCCCATATCTACTCAATACACTCAAAATCCCACATAGAACAATCCTCAGCAAAAACTTCCTTGAATCTAAGGAGGACAAACCTGATCCTGAGCTTGAAAACATTAACTAGACCACTCTATCAACAAATTGGGTCTATATTATGATATTGCACGCTTAGAAGAGCGAACGACACAATCAACCCCATGTAAGCGAAAGCTTACAACGTCAAAACCTCAGAACAATGAAAAAAAATGTAAAACATTACATAATGTGGGGAGGCCCCCTACTTAAATATACCAACTACGAGAACGCACTTCAGTGCTGAAAACAGCAAAGTAGCGAAAGCGGCCAAGCAAATTCTTTCCCAGGGAAAGAATTCACTGAAAAGCTGCTTCTCTATTTTGCCTTTTCACGCTTTTCAGTTCAACAAAGACGCATTAGACAACCTGAGTCTGCGACAGTGTAATAGGGAGCCAACAAATTGATCCCGCAAAAGCTCTGGACACATTTAAAGTAAACATAAATCAAGTCCATACATTTTTCTTAATTTCAGCAAAACAGTTATGGGTTTTAACAGGCCATGGATAACTAAGCATATAATGCAATCTTGTATGCAACATGACCAAGTCTGGAAAAAAACAGGAAAGGCACAGGCCCAGATTTAGACTTCCAAAACATTTGCACACTTATGACAGACCTGTAAGCTACTAAGAAAGAAGCTAAGACCACCTAACTTAAACATAAGCAGAGTACAATGTCCTCACAGCCAAGACTATTCTGGCAAATAATTAAGAATACATGTAACAATGATTCTCTAAGACTAGCAAATCACAAGCTAAAAAGGATGGTATCCTACCACGGCAGTCAATGGCTACATCTCCTTTAATAATACAACTTAAAACAGCAATAATTCTATCACAAATAATGCCCTGCTTATCAACTTGCCACCTACCAAAAATGGCCACCCTCCTTTCTACTTTTAAAAAAATGAGGTGCAAAATATCTAGGAAACTCCTAAAAAATTTAGAAAAAAATTCATCTCTAAACTTCTTGCACTCCACTCCACTCTTCTAAATCTCACAGCCAAACTTACAGCAAAAATCCTTACCTACATACTTAACATGTCACGAACTTCTGGTTTGCTGCCCTCTTAATTTAAGCATGTGCTCATAGTTCCACTAATAAAAATACCATCCTTTACTGGACCTGAGGACCATCACCACATATCCGTCCTCTGCCAACTAATACATCTATCTGAAAAATTCTCAGTAAAGAAATCACTGAGTACATTTACAAACATGTCCTTCTTATTTTTTTAATTTATTTTACATTTGTTGACCTGGATGGTCCGACTGAGCTGAATAGCCCTTTTTCAGCGGAGGACCGGGGAGGAAAGCTCCACAGTATAAAGTCATTAAAAGCATTAGAATTTCACAGTCGTTACATAGAAGCTATATTAGTTAATACAGAGGTAATTAGTTAAAAAGCTTCATTGTTTTGAAATGTAAGCATTAAACAATATAAGACAATAATTCCTAAAAAGCAGCAATAATTATAAGTAACAGTAGAAGTTTAAAATTGTTAAAAATTATTAAAAAATAATATCAAAATTCAAACTGTTAAAAATATTATTAGTTTGCAGAATGGGTTTAATGATGGCCATAATACTTTAAATACCCTCTCTACAACAAAAAATAACATCAGTGCCAACATGGAAGAGGGAAATCCAACTGATGGGGCATCAATTGACCTTAAGAGAGCATTTAGAGAAGTTGTCATCAGCTCCTAGGTTCATAGGTTCATAGGTTTATACTAGGCTATCTGCCCCAAGGCATTTATAAGCCTAGCCCAGAGTTTTGTGGCTTACGCCACCCCTTATGTTAAAAAATACTGTGCCCATTAGTTTGTTGTGCCTCTATCCAGCAGAGACACAGAGATGATTCCCGGGGTAAACCTACGATCTCCCATCCACCGGTCAAGATTTCTCTTGAACAGAGCCAGCGAGGTGCTCTGCCTCACATGGACCGGGATTCTATTCCACAACATAGGGAGTCTCTGGGTGACAAATCTATCCCTCCAGCATGTCCTATTTATATCCGTGCTAAGGTTTAAGTCGCTTGCTCTAGTGGATCTGGTAGATTTGGATTTTTTGAGGTGGAGCATGTCCATTAATTCCGGGTTGGACATGGCCTTGTATGTCAGGCACAGGTCACCTCTGAGCAGACGGTATGCTACTGAATAGAGCTGGAGTTTCTTCAGTCTGGCAGCATATGACAGATTTTGGAGTCCCTTTATCCTTTTGGTGAGGAACTTTTGGGGTCTCTCCGATTGCTGCAGGTGTCGGGTGAGATACATCCCGAATGGGGCATTGTACTCGATCATTGGTCTGATAAGTGAAGAGTACAGGGGAACAATGACCTCACTTGATCTGGATGTGAATCCCTTCATGATCAGGTGGGCAATGTAGAAGGTCTTTCTAACCACTTTAGCAATGTGAGTGTCAAAAGAAAGGCCACTGTCAACCTGGGTCCCCAGGTCCCTGATAACCTCTTCTGTGCTTAGTGGATTGCCACCTATATGGTAGCTTGGGGTTACCTTGTTTTTCCCGAAGGGTATGACTATACATTTTTTGGCATTTAACTTCAGGCCATGGCTCTGGCACCAGCTATCAGTTTCCGTGAGACCCCTCTGAAGGATATCTGTGTCCGATGTACTTTCCACTATGGCGCCCAGTTTGCAGCCATCTGCAAACTTTGTCAGCCATAGTCCTCCTATGTTTGCCTGTACTTCTGAGAAGTAGATGCCGAACAACAGGGGGCCAAGGACTGAGCCCCGTGGGACACCACTTGTGACCGGCTTGGAGTCTGACATGGAACCAGCTACTCTAACCCTGTGGGTTCTGTCCTTTAGCTAGTTTGCAACCCATCTTGTGACATATGGGTTTACATTTAAGCTGGTAAGTTTCTCTATAATACCCGAGTGGGGGTATTGTGTCGAAAGCTTTTGCAAGGTCAAGGTAGGCTGTATGGACTGCCTTTCCCTCATCAATGGCCTTGGTGACTGTTTCGAAGAAGTCAACCAAGTTCAAAAGGCACGATCTGCCCTTGACAAAGCCAAACTGGGTCGGGTCCAATGTCTGCAAGTCCCCTATGTCTTTGTTTATGAGTTCCATTATGATCCTCTCCATAGCTTTGCAGACCAGGCTTGTTAAGCTTATGGGGTGGTAATTACCAGGGTCCGTAGAGGCACCGCCTTTGTGGAGTGGGACCACAGTTGCCGTACGCCACTCCTTGGGCACGTATCCTGTGGTAAGGCTAAGATTAAACAGCTGCCTTATGTGCGGGTTTAGTTCCTCATTGAGTTCGTGTAGCACACAGCCGGGAACACCATCCGGTCCCATTGATGCTGTGTTTTTAGCTTTAGAGAGAGCAACTTTCACCTGTGCATTTGAGATGTCTGGGAGGCTACACTCCGCTGGGATAGTTATCTCTCCTTTTGGGGGGGGGGGTGAAGTTTGCACTGAACCTGTCTGCCGGTATGTTGGCAATGTCTGTGGGTTCAGTGATTTTTGTATCATTTTGGACTAATTCTGAGCATATCTGGGAGTTTCCACCCAGGTTTCTAACATAGCTGAAGAAGGCCTTATGATTGTCTTTTGAATCTATGGCAATTTTTCTCTCAAAGTTGGCCTTGGATGATTTTATGAGTGCTCGTATTTTTTTACTAATAATGATCAAAGGTGTCTTCTCTTTTATGGATTTTGTTCTATCATGTAACAGCTTTCTCCTCTTATTGTAAAGTTTGTTTATGGCTGGGGTCCACCAGACTGGACGTTTGCCCTTGGTGGAAAGAGTCTTGGTTTTATTAGGGATTGCCTGATCCATGCAGTCCTGGAGGTGTTCGTGGAAGGCATTTGCAAGGGCCTCCGCAGCCTGGGTTGTGGCTTCCACCGGCTCGGGGGCTTTGAAGGATACCACACCAGTCTTGAGTAGTGTGAAGTTTGCTTTAGAGAAGTTCTTCACTGTGGTCTTTTTTGTTTGGGGTGGGGGCGGGATGTGGATATCCAGTGAGATTAGTTTATGATCTGATCTCACCAATGAGGGATATACTTCCGGTGTGGAGCATTTTGTCCCCATGTTTGTGATGAGATCTAGTATATTTTCTCCTCTTGTGGGAATGGTGACTAGTTGTTCCATGGCATTTGAATTTATGAACTCCAGGAACCTTTGGGCTAGAAAGTTTGGGCTTGAGTAATGTTCCCAGTCTATATTCGGGTAGTTGAAGTCATCCAATATAATGGTGTTTGGATATATATTTATACCCTCCAGTGTCTTCAGGAAGGCTGTGTGGGGTTCCTGAGTTTGAGAGGGTGGCCTGTAGCATGCTACAAATTGTAGAGCAGTTTTGCCTATGGTTAATTGCACCTGGATGGTTTCCGATGCTTCGTGCGTTGCCACCAACCTGGAGGTGTGGGTATCCTTGATGAATATGGATACACCCCCTCCTTTTGTGGTGTGGTCTGGGTTTTGGGGCCGGAATGCATGATATGAGGTAAAACCTGATAGTGCTGGGGTGCTCCCAGGAGCCTTGAACCAGGTTTCAGTCACAGCACAGACATCGATGTTCTCCATACTGAGAAGGGCCTCGAGTGCGTGCATTTTGAGATTTAGACTTCTGGCATTGAGCAGCATTACCCTTAGTTTCTTCCCATTTTTGTTTTCTAGGGTGGTAGGTTTAGAATTTGAGCCTTGCCTAAAAAAGGCACTATGGGGGTGGCAAGAGCCTTAGCCAATATCCGGAATCCCAGGGGTGACAGGTGCAAGCCGTCCCTTGCGAAGTAGCAAGGCTTGTCAAGCATGTCATCCCAGGCAGACAGACACTGGATCCCCTTTGAATGACACCAGAAATTAAGCCAATTGTTAAAGCTGATCATCTTGTCTCTATGTTGTAGCATCATTCTTGGTGAAGGAAGGATGCTGCTCAGGGTCAGGGTCATACCTGCCTGGGCAACATAATCAGAGAGCTCCTCTATGTCTCTTTTCATGTAGTCCAAGGAGGTATGTCTCAGGTCGTTCACACCAGCATGGACAATGACCGTGTCATATTTGTACTTGCTGTGGAGTGACCCGAGTGCTTGTGTTATGTGGCGGATTCTAGCGCCCGATAGGCAGCTTACTGTGACCCTCTCCTTGTTCAGCCTGGTGAGTGGGACGTCAGTGTGTCTGACTATGGAGTCACCTATGACAAGTATGTTTGGTGTTGTATTTGGCCTTAAGGGCTGTGACTGCTTTGCACACTGATTTTGTGGTTTATGTGTTGCCTGTGGTGTGTCATGAGGTGGCGGTTGCTTGGGTGTCTGCTTTGGAAGCCTCTGCTGTTTAGGTAAATTTTTGCTCAGAGCCTTCGAGTATGTCTTTGTGTGTTTATGTGTTTGATTCATTGTTGTGATAGCTTTATGTCAGACTGGTTTTGTGGTGTGTGTAGTTGCCTTCTCCTCCTGTCTGGTCTTGCCAGTCCTGAGTTGAGAGAGCTCAGCCTCCAGTTTGGCTAAATAGCTGCATCTCTCGCAAGTATTTGTGTTATGTGGGAGGAGGAGAGGGTTGTCTGTGTACATGAGGCAATTGTAACATTGCCTCAATATTCCCAGATTCACCAACTGGACAGGAGAGGATGCCAGCATCTGGCCCTTCAACATGCTAGAGAAATTAAGAAGTTAGGGGTGTAACTGAATAAGAGAGGACTTAGTAAGGAAGTGGGTACTCCTGGGGGGGGGGGGGTTTCGCTAGTGAGGGACTTTGTATAATACAGGAGTGCCAAGCCTGAAAAGAAGATGCTTTTAAGACAAGTGCTGAGCTTTTTTTTTTTTTTTTTTGGAGAGAAAAAAAAAAAAAGCTTTTTAGGAACAAGTGCTGCGTTTTTTAGTTAAGGGATATACTGTTTAGATTACTAGTAGAGCAGTTCTAAGGGAAAAAATGAAGAACAGACTTTATGGAGCCAGAAAACGTTTAACCTTGTTAAACCAGCGCTGCCCGATGCTGCTCTAGTGGCAACTCCACGCTAAAGCGTGCTTGATAGTAGGGGCTGGAAAGAGCCAGGAATTGACCCAATACGGCCAATAAAACTACAGTTTCAAGTCAGTAACCACTCCACGGGGGGCAGGGAAGCTGCTCAATGTTTTTCACTGCCACTGATCAACAGAGAGACTTTCCTTTAGCCCAAGCAAAAATGGCCTCACAGAAACTTACAAACAGTTCAAGAACAGCAAGCCTGTAACTGAACTTTTTTAAATCTCAGAAAAGTGGGAAAAAAGCAAGATTTTTTTGTTTTTGTTTTTTCAGAGATAGCAGAGGTTCACAAGTAATATCAAGTTATAACAGTGAAGTAAATGACCCCACACAAGAGTGCTAGGTCAAAGACAGAAAATATGCAAGTTTTGAGAAAAAACGATTTTAAAATTAAGTGCAAACAGGAAATTCAGTAAACAGCTTTTGGTTGTGCTCTAAATACAGCTACTAATGCAGAAATCAAGTTTAACAAGCCAGAAAATGCTCAGGTTCCACAGAACAGAATTCAGTCCTGATGTGTTATACTGAATGTCAACCTATTTTCGCAGCCACACATTTTCTATCCAAAATGGTGACCAGATTCCTTCTGCAGACACCTTCAACACAGACGTACTGCAAAGGTCTGTACGAGGTCTAGTTCTAGTCACCCTTTTCGTAAATGCATCACATCCAACATCACTCCTGAGGCTATAATACACATTCTGATGATATATTTTTGTACCACTTAGGACCCTCAACTAAGCCAGCTCAATTTCAAAAACTTTACCTTAATACTAAAAAATAACTAGTCATGATGTCTGGTATCCCACAAATACTCAAGGGCAGTGGCTCCCTTATTTGGCCTGTATTTAGATCTCTCACTTACATTCATTTACCACACTGAATATGCCACTGATAAAGTCCTCAATGAACTGAAGACCCGCTCTTCTGTGCCTAATCACCTTATCATTGAAGTTAGAGCACCTCTTTCCAAGGGCACACTACTACCCAAACCAAAATGTGGAGTATCCATTATATCATTTAATACCACCAGGAAAAAAAAACATGCAACAAAATCTGCCAATTCATTAATTTGTCTCCACAGTGAGAATATCATTGTGATACACTCCAGAAAACTAAATGATTCCCTGTCACAACTATAGAAAATCTTCCAGTATGCTCCCTTGCTCTTAACGTTATCCACTACCACTACTGCTTCTCCCTTAATATACATTTTAGCTAAAACACACATGTATCACCTAAAGAAAGATCTCTCACAGTTCAGTTACTCGTTAGGCCACAATTCATACAACGCTGGGAAAGAAGTGTTTTCACAAACTAGCTCATTCTAAATGGAATCTTCTACTCATTACATTCGAAACTGAAATAAACTGTACTAACTTCAGAAGACAAATATCACTTTAATAAAATCAAAAAATGCAAGTGCTGCAGAGACAGTGGATAAGAGACGCAAACTGCATGCCACTTGATAACGTGGTCAAAAATATTGCTATTGTAACACCTCTCACTCCTGTTGACCATCTAAACTATGTACAGACTATTTGCAAATATATAAATATGTACAGATTGTTTGCAAATACATACATTTCTATATAACCATCTCATACCTAATGAACTGCAAAGCAACATGGGAACTTTTGCCAAGTAAAAAAAGTCTGTGCATGTAAGGCTTTCAAAACTACAAATCTGTTTCCTCAAAAACTTCTAGGATCTTAGCTGGAAGAGTTCTGAAGTTTTGTTCAAGTTTCTTAGTACAACTTTTATACACTGTATTTGATTGTGTGCAACTGTCAAATTATGTGACTAGTTAATACTTTGTAATGTGACTACAACAAAAGTATAATAAGCATATGTGAGCTAAATTGCACCACTTGCCTATAGCAACTATGTCCCAGGTTGTGACTTGAAAAGGATCCCAGGACAAATCCAGCTATCTGGTTAACGCATTTAAAATACATAAATATTCAGCCTCCTCCAGACAGACAGACAGAGATGGATAGCCTATGACCATTTGAAATGAGTATGGGTCTAAGGTTCTTGATCTTCTTTGAAACAAAAAGAAAAAAAAGTTATGTACTCACCATAACATTCCATGTGAGTTGTACTATCTCGCCTTCATCACTGATGGGTTCGGAGCCGATCCCTCGGCTCGGACACGACCGTTAGCAAGCTCGAGGTTTACCAAAAGCTCGAGACCTAGCCCTTATCTCATGATGCACTGCCTGGAATACCTCAGATCTTGTTTGCTGCATGTACTACTTTTGTCAGATAATAATTATTCCAACAAAAAATAAAAAGGAATGCATAATCAGGATGAAGCTAGATTGCAAGTCAACTGTCAGCCAGGTGGGGGATGGAGGGAGGGACGTGAGAATGAAGGCGAGATAGAACAATTCATATGGAACATTATGGTGAGTACATAACTTCTTTATGTGAAGTTGTTCAATCTCACCGTTCATTCACCACTGATGGGTAGTGTGTCCCTAGCACCCCAAATCTTGGGTGGCTCACGGAAGTACATTTCTCAGGACCATGGACCGAAAAGAGGCCCTGTCCCTGGAGGCCTTATCCACTTTGTAATGAATGATAAAGGTATGAGGTTTAGATCAAGTGGCTGCCGCACAAATATTATCTAAAGGCACTTTGGCTTGAAAAGCAGCAGATGTAGATACTGCTCTGGTAGAATGAGCTTTAATCTTTTGAGGCAAAAGCATATTGGCAGCTGAATGAACAAAGGGAATACAATCCGATAACCATTTAGATAGAATTGTTTTAGCCACTGGCCTACCTTTTCTGGTTTCTGAAAAGGATAAAAAGAGTTGGTCTGATTTCCTAATATCTTTAGTTCTGTCAAGATAAAATCTGAGCTGTCTGTGAACATCAAGTTTGTGTAGCATATACTCCATTTTGTTAGAATGGTTGGGAAAGAAGACTGGTAACTCAATGACTTGATTAATATTAGTTTCGGAACAAACTTCAGGCAAAAAGGAAGGATCTGTCCTGAGTAATACTCTTATCAGGGTGAAAAATCAAATAAGGTGGTCCGATAGAAGCTCCGACACTCTACGGGCAGATTTAATGGCCACTAGAAACAGAGTTTTCCATGATAAGAACTTCATTTTCACAGGATGATGCTGGTTCAAATGGAGGAAGAATATTCCGGGACAATAGTAAGTTCAGATTCCACGGTGCATAAGTAACTTTCACTGGGGGGTCTGATGTGGAAGGTCCCTTTGAGAAAGGCTCTAGACTGCTTATGGCCCCCATAATGTTAAATCCGTCTATTCCTAGGTGAAATTTAGCCATGGCAGACATTTGAACTTGTACTGTAGCTGCTACTGAACCTTTGTTGAAAATCATGGTAAGGAATTCTAAGATGGAGGACATGGGTGCTTTATAAGGGTCAATGTCCTGTTTGGAGGCCCATAAAGAAAATCTTTTCCATTTGCTGAGGTATAATCTTCTGGTGGAAGGCTTTTGGGAAGACAACAAGATGTGTCTAGTCTCATGAGAAATATTATCAAGCCTGGCTATGAGGGGAACTGGAGCAGCAAAGCTGTGAGCTGCAGAGACTGTAGAGAAGGATGGAGGTTCCCCGACGGATGTGTCAGTAGGTCTGGAACAGGGTCCAGAATCCACGGTTCCTCCATTAGGTGCTGAAGTAGGAATGGGAACCAAATCTGCCAAGGCCAATGAGGGGCTATTAGAATCATAGTCCTCCTTGGCAACAAAGCTTTCTGTAGAAGCTTTGAAATCAGAGGGATTGGTGGAAATGCATAGAGAAGACCCAAGGGCCAATCGTGTACAAGTGAATCCCTTGGGGACTCCCCCGGAGGGGGGATCAGGGCAAAATAGCTTCTGCATTTGGTGTTTACGTGACTTGCAAAAAGATCACAGCAAGGCTGGCCCCATTTGCAGAAAATCCTGTCCGCTATTCTCTTGTTTGAGGGAACACTCGTGAGGCAATAAAATTGCCCTGCTCAGTTTGTATGCTATCACGTTGGATCTTCCCAGGATGTGCGTTGCCAACAGGAAACGCTGGGAGGATACAGCCCACTGCCAAACTCTGAGGGCTTCTCGGCATAAGGGGTAAGATCTGGTCCTGCCTTGTGTGTTCAAATACAAGACCACTGACATGTTGTCTGTCTGAATTGCAATGGTCCCATGAGGAAGAGGGTCTTGGAAGTACTGCAATGCCAAAAGTATTGCTCTCATCTCCAGGATGTTGATATGCAAATGTAACTCCTGTTCCGTCCATGTGCCTTGGACAGTCCTCTCCTGATAATGGCCCCCCATCAGGGTGGCATCCATGGTAACAGTGGCTATTGAAGGTGGAAATACAAATGGGCGACCTACGGTTACATGAAGAGATGTCAACCACCACTGAAGGTCCTTCTTGCACGAGTTTGTGATCAATATTGTGCGACTCATGGGAAGTTCCTGGTAAGACCATTGAGTGAAAAGTAGCCATTGAAGTATTCTCATATGCATTCTCGCCAAAATTTTTAACACCTCTGATGCTGGTGCTTTCGCCTTTGATACTAGAAAGCTGATTTGCTGATGCAGCAGAGCGATTCTTTCTAATGGTAGCCTTAAAGTGATGGTTGAGGTATATAACTCTGCTCCTATAAAGTTTATATGCTGTGATGGTGATAAGGCAGACTTTTCAAAGTTGATGGTAATGCCCAACTGATTGCACAGAGTCAGAGTGTGGTCTCTTCATTGAACTAGTTGATGCCTGGTGGTGGCAGAAAGGAGCCAATCGTCTAAATACGGAAACACCTGGAATCCAAGACGCCTCAGGTGAGCCGTTACCACTGTCATGCATTTAGTGAACACTCTGGGGGCTGAAGTGAGACCGAAGGGCAGGGCTCGAAATTGATAATGACTGGCTCCCAGCCGGAAACGCAGGTGTTCTCTGGATGCCCTGTCCATTTTTATGTGGTAATAAGCATCCTTGAGATCTATTGAGCACATCCAAATGTCTTTCCATAAAAAGGGAAGAATAGACTGAAGCATGACCACCCGGAACTTATCCTTCTTTACAAATTGGTTGAGTCTGCTGAGGTCCAATATAGGTCTCCAGTCTCCTGTTTTCTTTGGTAGTAAAAAGAACCTTGAGTAAGTTCCGGATCTTGTTTGGTCTGCTGGGACTGGCTGGATGACTCTTTTTCTAGCAACTTTTGGACCTCTGAAGTTGCTTGTTCCCTGTAACGGGGTGGTACGTCCGGGATTTTCCTTAGGGTTTTTGGGAAGGAAGTGAATGGTATGATATATCCTCTGGAAATTATTCTATGTACCCATTTGTTGTTGGAGATTTTTAGCCAGGAGTAGGGATACAGGGATAAGCAACCCCCGACTGCCTCCAGAGTAGAACAGTCGGGCTTCCCTTCAGGGACGCTGGTAAGGTTGACCAGAGAACTGATCTCGGTCACCTTGATGTTACGGGCCCCCTCTGCCACGAGAGCAGCGTCCTCTGTTATTACCCCCTCCTCTGCCTCTAAAGGGGGTATCACCACGGGTGTCTGGAAAGGCTATGTGAGATTTTCGGAACCACATCTTGCCTCCCTTAGTGCCTTTGGGATAAGGCCGCGTAGGGGTGATAAATCAGACTCTGATGGCAGACAAGAGTCTTCCTGTCTTGCTCACTCCTGGTGAGAGTTTTCTTCACTTTAGGCCCAAAGAGAGTGGTGTCATCAAATGGGTCAATGATGAGAGAAGACTTGTGGGGTTCCACGAAGTAACATAGGCGCATCCAGGATTGTCTACGTAAGGTGATTTCTGAACCTGCAGCCCTACTCGAACCCTCGGCTGCATATGAAATGAGCCTCATGGATGAGTTTACTATGGAGTTAAGGGCAGCAAGCTGGGTGGTCACTTTGTCGGCAACTGCTGTAGTTACAGAACCCTGGAGAGTATCTCCTAACTCCTTGAGGAGATCTCTCTGTAGTCTAGTAAAGTGGGTCAGGTAGTTCAGCGATCGCAATGAAAATGTCGCTGAACTGAAGATGCGTTTCCCGTATCGGTCCATAACCCTAGAATCTCTGTTAGGGGGAATGGACCGATGAAGTCTCGGATAATCCCTTCTTGGTGGCTGCTGCCACCACCATGGCATCAACATGCACTCCTTTAGTCAGAAACTGCTTATCCACAGGGGCAGAGATGAATTTATTAGGGTTCCAGGGAACAGGCTCCGTCTCATCCGATGACTCCCACACCCTACGAGAGATCAGCTGCATGAGTTCATCATAGGGCGGAGACATCCAAGAGGTGGAAGGTTGAGACCCGAAAGCCTTCAGTAGCACTGACTCATCCTCATTAGGGCTTTTGGACTGCCAATCACCCCTCTGCCTTAGGATTTCAAGTATCTCCGCAAAGGAGATAACCTCAGAGGGGGATCATGCAGACCCTTATGACTCATCTAAGTCAGTGTCTGATGTCAGAGACTCCTTTGGGGAGTCCAAGTGTCTCCTCTTACACACCCTCTTTCTGGGAACCTCTTCAGTGGGGATTTCTGGAGAGGTCTCAGAAGAGCAAAGAACACCCTGTGGGGTTACCTGAAGCTCAGGGTCTCGACGCTGGGCTGGAATGACAGGAACAGAAGCAGACCCAGGAGCTATAGGGGAAGAAGAGGCTAGACCTGAAGTTGAGATTGTCATTGGGGACAAAGCTCTCCTCTTGGTTCCGATAGCTTCATGACTCAGACACAATGGAACCGAAGTCCCCAAAGGAACCACCAGCTCCCTCTGCACCGAGGCCGCGGGCTCCGAACCCGAGGTAGGAGCCGAGCTCACCCGTGCCGAGGCCCCGAGAGGGAGAGTTGGCACCGACAAGTCAGTGCAACTTCCTCCTCTGGAGCCAACTGGAGACCGTGGGCTCCTAGACACCACGGTCGGCTCCGATGAAGTCCAAGCAGATGGAGCAGATAGCCCAAAAGTAGGCCTCGGCTCCACGGGCTCTACAAGAATCAGATCTGCCCCCTCCAGCTCTGAAGTACTGGTTTGGCTTGGTGGAGGAGTAGAAATGCCCACAACAGTGGTCTTTGGTTCCAACACAACGGTCGGAGCAGACAACAATTTGGGAAGTCCTGGAGCCTTCAGCAGCTTCTGCACCAGTCGATCCATGTCTGAATCAGAAAGGCTGACAGAAGACCTAGAAGATTTTACAGAAGGCAAAGATTGAAGGAGGGGACAAGCAGGATTCTCGGATACTGGCTCCAGGGACATAGGCCGGCTCCGAACAATAGAAACAGTCAACTCCAAATGCATTGGGGCCAATGTTCCAGCAGATTCTCCCAATTTTGCAGTCTTTTGCTTCGATGACTTAGAACTAGAAGCCAATGAAGATTTTGAAAATATAGGGGACTGACCAGCCCCATCCTGGCTAGACAAAAAGATTTTACAGAATGCAAAGATTGAAGAAGGGGAGAAGCAGGAGTCTCTAGGGACATAGGCTGGCTCCGAACAATAGAAACAGTTGACTCCAAAGACATTGGGGCTGATGTTCCAGCAGATTCTCCCAATTTTGCAGTCTTATGCTTTGATGACTTAGAACTAGAAGTCAATGAAGATTTTGAAGATATAGGGGACTGACCAACCTCGTCCTGGCTAGACAAAACCTCATCAAAGGAATGTTTGAGCAGGCCTCTATCTATTAATTTTCTTTTTCCCTCGGAGGAAAAGCATGACATTTGCTACATGACTCCTGAAGATGATGCAAGCCCAAACAATATATGCATTGCGTATGTCCATCGGTGATGGACATTTTTTGAAGCCTGATTTAGCCCATTTGTCCTTGACCTGTGACATCCTTCAAATTATAGAGTAAACTAAAAAAAAATTTTAAAGAAGTTGTTACTGCACAACTACAATAAAGACAGCTGCTGTTAACTATAGACTTAGTTGTTAATTCACAACTATGCCCTGATAAGTAGGCCCAGGGGGCACTTAACAAAAAACTACACTTTCCTAATACAAGAGAAGACAGGAAAAAGGGGTAAACAGTAAATAACTATAAATAAAAATTAGTTATTTGAAAGAAAGAATTTAACTTGCGTAAATCCTATTTTTCTCCAAAAAGGAATCAAGCTCTGGAAACGCACAAGATCTGTGCCGTGGCAAACTAGATCTGAGGTATTCCAGGCAGTGCATCATGGGATAAGGGGCTAGGTCTTGAGCTTTTGGTAAACCTTGAGCTTGCTAACAGCCATGTTGGAGCCGAGGGATCGGCACCAAACCCATCGGTGATGAATGAACGGCGAGACTGAACAACTTCACATCCTTGAGTTAAAAAAAAATGCCTTCTTTATTGTTTTGGGAATTCCTACTGCCTCAAGGCTGGCAACAATATTGTAAGTTTCCATGGCATGGTGGCACCTTCCAGAACCTTGCTTATTCTATTGCTGTTGGTCACATCAAAACCAATTCTGCCATGGGCTCTGCTACATTCTAGAGAATGGCTGCTGAGGTGTTTTGAATTTCACACCAGTGGATGTGAAGGTCTTGCACTCATTTTTTTCCAGTTCAGCATTAACAGCCAAGGCAAAAAAGTACTAAACCACTGAAAGTGGCATACAGAAAGGTTGCTTCAGTATCCTTGGTAAAACCCTTAAGACATAATCAGATGTGGCTGAAAACAGCTATGCTGGCATTTGCTAACCTAGATGCATCATCTGCATTATTATGGACATGAGGTAAGGTGTGCAGTGAATGACATGTTTGCTATCTGAGACTGAATCCTGAACTTCAAGACTTCATATGGCAGGAAGCCTAGCTCCACAGTTCAGAAGATAGAATCCTGATTTCAACACAAGTGACACGGGTTAAATTAACTGCCCCAGCACTAGAAGAACCAGTTAGGGAAGGGGAGGAATGAAAGGGCATGACCTGCTTGCCTCTCTTGCAGGGTAGTAGGGAAGCATGCACTTGCTGGCACACAAGATGAAGTACTTTCCCCAAAAAAGAGCAGTAAAACCATCATTCATGCTTCAAGGGGATGTGAAACTCCCCAAGAAGAAATGCTCCTTGCAAAACTGAGTGGATGCCCTTTGCCCATCCTCTCCTTTATGCTTTGCTGAGGGCATGTGTGGGATAGTAGAATATATAGAAAAAATCTCAAATCACCCCTGAGTGCTGTCTGATGGCCCCTCCTGACTGATCCTTGCCCTGGTAATGGGGAACAAATGGGGCAGTTGGTTAGGAAAGGGATATCAACTGACAGACAGCAGGGGCAATGAAGAAAAAAAAAAGTCTTCATATGGCAGACTTTTCAGCAACTAGCTCATTCCATAAACAAGCTCCACTGGAAAAATAACTTGTGACAAATATTCTTTGCGCCAAGAGTAAATATGAAAGACACATTAACTTGCTTCTCAGATCTGTTTACTGCCTTGGAATACATATCTAGAAGATGAACATCAAGACTCTACACAGTAAGAGCCTTTTCTGCAGGTTCCTGCTGCAACAATGTTATCTGGTTTGGGAGTTTCTGTCCAGTAGCCTTAATATTTGAGAATACGGATGATTCTGTTCAGCTTCACTTGGACAGGTACTGCAACATCAGAGTTTTCCCAAACTGTCCTAGATACCAGCCACATCAATCACAGGGCACTTAGAAAGATGGTTCATGGGGTACAGAAGGCCTCCTACAGGATTCACTGAAGATAGACTGGGGTGTCTGCAGGCCATCTTCTCTTTCCCTCATCATGGCAAGAACTTCACCAAACTTCTGACTATGTAACAGGTGACTAGTTTGACCAGCTGCTCTCATAACTGTAGGAACTGGCTGGGGAGGATGGGAGTGAGTGGCCACTGTAAGCTCACCCAACCTGAGGGAGGGATGAGGTGGCTTTGACTCATCATATAGGTGAATGTGGGCACTAGGTGTTCACTTAGTGGAGTTATGACCAGCCAGTCCAATGATGTCAAAGTGTGTTACAGCATGAGGAAGCTGAGGGAACATGGTTAAGTGGAAGCTCACTTCCCCTTGGGAGGCAATGCTGGGGAGGAGGCAGGTACTTACAAAAAATTAGGGTAGTCCACCCCCCCACCCCCACATGGCTCTCACCTACTCTGGGAATACCCAGCTCCCATTCTGCTGGAACAAATGGACAACTGGATGAAGGTAAAGGTGCCATTAAAGGTCCTTATGGGGTAACAAAAAAAAAAAAAAAAAAAAGAGAGAAACCTTCCCAAACGTCTTGAGGTCATCCAGGGTGGCGGTGCAGAATTAATACTCTCCATCCTCATCAGTGTCTGGTGTGGCAGACTCTTGGTGGGGCAGTCTACATGCCTACTCTAATCCAGTGGATATTGCCAATAAACTGGCAAATAAATTTAGTGCCATATTCACCTGAAAAACATCTATTCCAAGCCCACGTATCACTGATGGAATCAAGTCACCAATTATAAAAGAACATGCACTGAAGGTACCATCTAAAACTAAGAATCCCTCATCCATGGGGCCTGACTATGTACTTGGTCACCTAATTAATGGCACTAAACAAGCAATATTGGTGCTATTGCTCAACCGGCTTTGCCCCTCAGGTGTGGCACAATGGCGGCCCCACCACGGACTCCAGGAATAACAGACCTACCAGTATGAGAAGTTTTATAAGCAGAGCCATGGAATGTATCAGGAATGATAATCAGACTAGTTCCCTGCAGTAGTTTTGCTTTGGCAAGGGTAGATGCTACCTAATGAATCTTGTGAATTTCTTTAAGAGGATTAGTTAGGCCATAAGACCATAGACAGTGGACAAGCTGTTCACACAATGTATCTTCACCTCGTCAATGTATTTGATACTATATCATACATGCAAATATATTAATCAAACTGAAAGTGCTCTAAATTGACCCATATGTGGTTAAGTGGCTATCCAACTGGGTTAGGGGCAGGACTCAAGCAGTAAGAGTAGGAGGTGCATCCTCCAAGAACACGAAGGTGACCAGTGGGATCCATCATGTACTGTGCTGGGACCTCTGCTATTTGGTATCTACTTAGATTTCCACTTATCAAATGAGGATCTCTGGTTAACACTTGTCAATAGCTAGTGTACAAAAAATGGTCTCAAATTCAATGCCAAAATGTGCAACACTGTAGCATCTGGTAAACACCACCTAGTTCAGTCTTATTGTATAGATAACGGACCACTTCACAATGAAAAAGTAGCGAAAGACCTAGATATTTGGGTGAATAGCTCCCCTCATGTTTGACCATCACAATGCAATGGTGGTTAGAAAATTATTTTTCCTTGCACAGCTTATAGCAAAAGGTATTTCTTCCAGATTAAACAAAGTCCTCACCTCCCTGTACTCTGCACTGATTAAACTCATCCCCAAGTACACAGTCCTTTTGGGATGTACCTTACTAAGCATATCAAGCAACTGGAAAGACCACAGAGGTTTGTAACTAAAGATAACAGGCTTAAAGACCTGAGCTTTGAGAAAAGACTGAAAGGTTTAAATATATAACTCAGTTTAATAATGACTCCTTAGGGTTGATCAGTGACTTGCATTTATTGAGCTATAAGGGATCTAGTAATCCAAGAACTCCTACACCTCATAAATCAAATAGGACAGTTAACTTAGACAGCTAAATCTACTGCAACAAATAAATAAGACAAGATGGAGGGATAGATACATCATGCAGCACCTATCACTTCTCTGGAACAAAAGTCATCTCCAAGTTAAGCAACGTGACATACTGTCTGGCTTTAAAAAGCAACTGGAGAACAGGATGGATACTTATAAACTCACCATAGAATGATTAGCCTTCTCCTTCTTGAAAAGGGAGGCAAGGCCCAAGAGTGGATTCTGGCAAGGTGGAAATGGTCAGCTTAGTTGACTTGTACCTCTTATGATCCTTGCTCTTAGGCTCTATCTTTCTTCTCTATCTGCCTCTCAACCATTAACTCAACATTTCAGACAAAGGGGCTAACCTCCACGGGGAGATTCTAGTTGAAGCCCTCTAGGAACCAGACAAGGAGCATTCCTTATATTTAGGAAAATCTTTTTTCCCTTCTCTAATAGTCACAAAAGAAAAGGATTTGCATATTTGCAATCTTGGTCAGAGTGATTTTAACAATTAGCAACATGCCAAACAAAATTTTGCAAGTAGTAAGAAATGTAACAAGTTCCAAAATTCAAGCACTATACGAAGCAACCAAATACATTAGCCAATACTTTCAGAGCTAGAAAGTCTCTGAAGAAAAAAAATGAAACAGCAGTCACTATCTTTTTACACAGTTTAAAAGACCAAAACATGTCCCGTTACAACAATATTACAATGCAGAGCAAAAGAAATAAATGTTGTCAAGGTAAAAATGCGAGGATATAGTGGGGGGATAAAGAAGGTAACAGCTTTTTTTTTTTTTGCAAAGACAACAAAATTTAGACTGTGCTAACCTCAAAGTCTGTACAAAGGTAGTAAAGTACTAATAATCGAATCTGTAACAGTAGTATACATTTTTGGATTTTTTAAACAAAGCAATCAAAAATATTAAAGCCAGGCCATTCCTTCATTGTTAGCTCTTATGTGCTTAAAGGAAAATCTGGACAGGAAGCCTGTCAGTAGATCATTATGGATAAAAACTGAGTCAGTTGCTAAATAAACTAAAGATTATTCCTGACTGCTTACAAGGATAGACTTTCTTAATTTATAATCCCCTGCTGTCATAGATAACAGGAATGCAAGGGCTGAACAACCAGCAATACCAAGTAGCACAAGTATTAATTCATACAGATATGGCTAAAGAGGAACAAAGCAATTCAAAATGGAGAGGACATTCACAGACTATATTAGAAGCCGTCTCCTGAACAACATGTTGGGACAGCACTAATTAACCTGTCAGATTATAATTTAATTTTACCTTCCTTTTTCTTTCTGTAAACTACAGAAATATGTTACATATGTTTTTATGTAAATTACAGAAAGTACTAGCATGTGATCCTTGCTTGAAATTTCTGGTACAGGAAATTTTTTATGTTAAATTATTTTCCCTCACATGGGAAACAAATAAAACTACAGAAAAAATAGGAGAATTACAAACAGGATAAAGTGCAGTTGTAAATTTACCATGACAATAAATGTTCAAATGATCACTACTGTAGTTTACTTACACAAATTACTCTCCATCGTTTGATCATTGCCTGCTGTCAGTGCCAGATTGTTACAGAGGCTATTTGGGCAGTTGCCCAAGGCCCATACTTCTGTGAGGAGCCATGGCAGTGCAGAAGTAGAGAGCAGTGCTGCAGCTATGGCCGATTTATTTTTTATGTAAACAAATTCAGTCTTTCTTTACTTTAAATAAATAGCTGCTTACAGAGGAATATAAGAGGGGTCTTGTCAAAACATTTTGCTGGTTTTCTCTTTCTATGCCATCCCATAAATCATGGGAAAGTATCAGCAAGGGGAAGAAAGCCCATGAAAAGATAGGGGAAGGTCCTGAGTGCATTACTTGTTGCATAAGGTAAGTTTAAGTTTATATATATATATATATATATATATATATATATATATATATATATATATACAGCTATAGATTATCTTGAGAAGACCGAACATCCATATAATCAAACTTTACTTCGCCGAGATGAAAACAGCAATTTTCTCCAACAGTAAGTAAACACTTGGCCAACATTACAGTGTGTGGGCATTTTAATGACACACACACACATATATAAACATATATATACGTACCATCTTTATTGCCTTTAGCAGCTGTGAAGGGGTTGACATTTGTCAGTTCAGTATGGTATGCATTATTTAGAGTGATGTTCAAAACTGCCAGATTTTCAGCATCCACTATGCAGTCACTATTTTATATTACTGTGACGTAGGCTCCTCTACAAGATTAGACTGTTAAAGATTTCTGTATTTCAGCAATGTTTTGTTGCTCTGTCGATGTTTTTGCTAGCCATTCCATGATAACATAGCTGGTCTAGTTCAGGAAGTGTTAGAGCAATATCATTAGTACATTAACTTTTAATGCAATTAATTCTTCAGACATAGCAGACACTGCATTTGTGGGTGAAGCACTGACATGCAAGTTTGTTTGCCAAAAGCAGCATCTGCAATAGTAATAGTTTTCTTTAATATGGATTTATTCAGATGATTTTTTTTTCTACAGAATTTATTCATATTGTCCTGATATATGTTGTCACATGGTTAACATTTCATCTTATGTGCTCATCATACATACTCTTCTCTTTAAACTGTTCTACACATTGCTAAGTGATATGGTATTCTGATATCGATCTTTTCACAATTTCACGTAGTTTACCCAAAGCTACCAGTAATTTATTTCTTCCGAACAGTAAGAGTTGCACACAGTCAACTGCAGGCTGTAAATGTTGGTGGTTGTGGGGGTGGGGCTGGGGCTGTCCCCGAATGAAAGGCATAACACTGCTCTCATCCATTCATTTTAAACTGTAATTAATTTGGCTTTGCAGGACTAATGTGCGTTTGTGTGAAGTAAGCTGGAATAGATTACAATGAGTTTATGCAAAACAAATCTGAAACAAGTTAGTTTGGCCATTATTAGTGTTATTATTTTTACCACACAGACATTCGGGGTGTATACAGTTAATGTGGCTATAATTTATGGCTCTGGGGACTGTCTGTGAATGAAAATGACTGAGCATGCTGAGTTGATAAAGTTAAACAAGCCTTAGTCTGTCTTTGCAGGACTAGTGCATTTGTGTAAAGCAAACTGGAATATTTGTGTCAGAATCAGACATGCGAGGCATATACAGTTAAGTAGTTGTAATTGACAAGCACAGACATTAGTGGATTATAATGTCAGCATGTGTGGTGTTCTATGGTTAAAATATTCTGAAATGAGCATTTTTGATATTACTGGTTAATAACCTTTGTTTCCTTTTTTGCTAGAAAATGTTCAAGGCTAAAATGGAAGGATACATGAAAAAATTTTGCTTTATTAAACAATAAATATAATTAAGTCTGGTAGGTAAAAATATAGTTAGGAAGGTGAATCCAAAAAACATGTACGTCCATGTATGGTCCTTAAAAGTTTATGAAGGCCCATGGTTTGAAAACTGCCCAGAGCACAATGTATATGTAAAACTGCCACTGGCTGCAGTAGCCTTAGCTATATAGGTAGACTACCATAGCTTGCACTTACTGGAAGGGAGGAAGAAAGAGGGTCCAAGAGCCCATGGATAATTGTCCTACCAAAGCCTAGTCTAGAACTGGAAAAGGAACAGAGTTTGAAATGCTTTGTAAAGATATGAACAGAGGAGTAAGTTACTGCTTCTAGAATCCACCACTTTCCAAAAACCTACTCATGAAGCTAAGGCCCTGGTAGAGTGTGCATTGATCCTGTCTGAAATTGATTCTTTATGGTGGGT
The DNA here is from genome assembly GCF_019279795.1 of Protopterus annectens. Classification (NCBI taxonomy): domain Eukaryota; kingdom Metazoa; phylum Chordata; order Ceratodontiformes; family Protopteridae; genus Protopterus; species Protopterus annectens. The sequence goes on along the minus strand of NC_056743.1, from coordinate 1,298,372,234 downwards.
ATAACAAAGAAATAGCATGCAACAACCATTTGGAGATAATCTGCTTTGACATAGTCTTTTTTCTTACCCTCATAAGAAATTAATAACTGACCAGAATTTCATAAGGTTTTAGTTCTATCAAGACAATATCTCTATTGTTTGTGGACATCCAGAGTATGAAGAAATGTTTCTCCTCTTTTTTTAGATTTGAGAAAGAAGAAAGGGAAATGGATAGCTTGGCTCAAAGTAAACTTGGATATCACTTAGGCATAAAAGGAGGACTGTTTCTCAAGGAAACCCTGACTAAGGAAAGTGAGATCGGGGTGACAAAGCATAAGAGCTTGCAACTCAGACACACTTCTTGCCAAAGGGGGATATATCAGTAAAACTGTTTTCCATGTTATTCAAATGGATCAATGGTTAATTTTTCCAAAACAAAGTGAGATCAGAAGGAGGGGACACCTGTTTCTATGAGGCTGAGTATGAAGCAACTCTTTCAAAAATGTTTTAACATGGGAATTTATTGAAAGAGAAGTATCCATTTGCCGACATGCTGAAATAGCTGACAAGAACCTTAACAGAGGAGTAAGAAAGGCCAAAGGATAGTAACTTACACAAATATTGAAGAAACAAAGAAACACAAGCCATAAATGGGTCACGGTTGTTGTCTTGGCACCAACTACAAAATCTTTTACATTTAGTAATATTGAATTTCCTATTAGCAAGTTTCTTTGCCTTTAATACATGCTGCACATCAGAAAACACTGCTGTGGGTCATACTAGTAGACTGCAGGACCAAGTAAAAAGTGAAAACACCACGCAGCCAAAAACTTGTAGCTTAATACAGACTGCAGGACCAAGTACAAAATGAAAACACCATGCAGCCAAGATCTTCTTGTAGTTTAATGCAGCAGAATAAAACACAAAGTCACTCCAATGAGTCATAAATCACCATCAAACACAAAGTGGTGTGGATGCCCCTTAAGGGAAGGGTTTTTGTTACATATAGGAGGACTTATTACATTCAAGTTTTCTCTCTGATGAAGTTCCATTAATACTGAGGAACAAAAGTGCTTAGTTTGTTATTTTTACACAGTTTTAATAAAGTATTTATATTTTACATGTGTTGTCTGACTATGTATCTGATGCCAGAGAGGTAAGCAAAGACCTAGATTTGGGAAAGCATTACAGGATTGCCAGGGTGGTGAAGGGAAAGCATTACAAGATTGCCAATGTGGTGATGGGAAAGCAAATGAAGAAGCATATAGTCAGTCTATTTTCTTAGACCGTCCTTGGTTTTGGGAGAATCCTCCCTTCATTTTTGAACCTCCCGGCCACTGCTTTCTGAAAAACTGTTTGCCTGTGCCTTGCTGGGATTGTTTCTTCTTTCTCCTATAAAGGGAACTGAACTGAAAGGAATGTTTTTATTATATTTGGGAAAGAGGGGTGAAAATTTTGGGTAACCCCTGAACCAACTTTCACCTTTCAAAATCTTTTAAGGACCTCATCAAGGGAAGTACCAAATAATGCCTCTTCTATCCAATGAAGCATTCAGAAGCTCAGCTTTGACATCCTCTGGTAAATTATAAAAAGACAGCCAGGTAAATATTCTCATCAATGACCCAGTGGCAGCTGCTCTAGAAACAGCATCTGCAATGTCATAAGAACATTTTAGAATGTGTTTGTTTAGCTGAAACACAGATCATATTAACCAATTCAGATATGATTTCAGCTTTGAAGAAGAAACAGCAATTTTCATATTTTCAAAGAAGGCCATCAGAAACTTAGACATGCAAGTCAGGCAGTTCACTTTTCAAATGGTTAAGGCAGAAGAATTATAACATTTCTTCCCAAACTTATCAAAGACTTTCCCATTTTTGTAAGAATAAATAGAGTAGCTGCTGTAAGACATTTGTCAGAAGTTTATGTCAGTAAATTGCTGCAGGATCTGATCTAGGCTTTGAAAAAATAAATTTGTGGGTCTAGGGAACCTTATATAATTTATAAGACTTTCTGGGAGCAGGTGGCCGACTGTCAGGCAAATTGTTGGCTCCAAGGTAAGCTTCCTCTTAGGCTGTCAAAACAGGAGGAACAGCTGCAGATTGAGGAAAATCCAATTGTAGCAAATCATAATATATTTTCTGGGACTCTGGTATTTCTTTTTGTTCCCAATGAAATAACACCTTCATTCAGGCAACAGTATCAGAAAAGAACAAGTCTTCAGGTGGGGAATCTGAAGAGAAACTTTTCCCCAGAGTCAGCTTCCCTATTCTATGGAGTAGGAACTTGAGAAACACAGTCAAAGTCTAATTCCTATCTGTCAGACTGAAAATCAGGATCTAAGAGAGAAGAAAAACTTTTCTTTATTTAAATGAAGGGAAAACAATGATTATAAGGACTGAAAAGCTTTATATAAACCTTCAGCAAAATCCAGCAAATCCTCCTTATCTTCCCTACGTGGCATGGATAAAGGTGAAGAAAAATGCTTAATTTTATGTTTCCTTTTCCTAAGAGACCCGCCAGAACAACAGCACTCTGAGGAATGGTGCTTTCCCTGAGAATCAAGCTCCTCAGAGTGGCTCCACAAAGAGCAATGTCTGCTCTCTCTTCTGATGATAAAAAGAGTGGTTCTTTACTCAGAGAACAGCCAGTCAGCCACAGATAGATATACCTTTCCTCAGCAGCTTCCTGAGCAGCAACACCATAGAGAAAATTATAGCAATCTGGGGAACCTGATATGGTCACAATGGAGTTACTCACTGGTGGTCGAGGGAAACAGGAAGCCAGCATCATGACGGAAGCCTTCAATACAACTTTTTTCTTCTTGCAGATCAGGGCAAGAACAATTCAGATGGGACTCGGGTAGTCTCTACTACAAAAGTGTCCGACAAGTGGGTAATGGAGGCTCAGAATACCACTCTTCCACCCTGATTAAAAAAATTAAAGTCTGAGGTAAACTTTTTAGTGACATCTACTAAAATCCCAAATTCTTACTCTGATCAACCATTCTTGACAGAAAAGTTAAACCTTTCCTCACATAAAGTGATACAAGAAAGTTCTGAAAAATTGGTGCCCTAACCACTGACTTTATACTCACCTTGAGTTGTTTAGCAGTTAGGATGGGTATAAGGTACACTAAAGCTTTTATACCTTTCGTAACATTTTTCCCATTTACACACATTGCACATTACATTTTCTTTCTTTATAATGAATGTCTTTCAGTCCAACATTACATAAATTGTTCAGTTCTTGCCTTCCCTTAAACCTCATTAACCTCACTCCTCCTCATGAACAGCATTCTGCATATATTATTCCCAGAAACTCCATTTATTTCTCTGTAATTTGCTCCTTCCCTTTTTTTAAAGATCCCTAATTCATCTTTTTAAACCTTTTGCAATATTCAGTATTTCAAATACAGCTGGTTTAAATTGTGATTTCTATTTTCTAGTAACTGTTTTCTGGCAACCAACACAATTAAGCTTAATTATGTCTAGGCATTTCAGATCTTGTGACCCAGCTCAAAAGAATAATTTCCATAAATACAGCCATTTTTGACGGAGTACTCTGTAGGGAATTTATAAAATCAGCTAACTCGTTACATTCACAAAAACATGTTCCCAGTTATCTTGTTCTTCCCCATCACACCACTAACATTTGCTGTCTACCTGAGGAAAAACTCTTTGAAGTCTGCTTGGGGTATACAAGTAGCTAATCAAACACTTTCAAGCAAAAATCCTAAGCCTTCTCAAGTTCGTTGCACCCTTTTTACTCATACATATGTCCTCCCATTGTTCCCTCGCAAAATACTTTTCCAGTGTCTCTTCCCAATCAACATTTCTAACCTCATCTGACAGATTCTTAAAGTCACCTATGCAATGTTTTATATGCCCTACTAATTATCCTATTTTTAACAGCAGTTTCTGTTCTAGATTAGACTAAAAACTCTACTGGAGCAGGTCTCGCACCTATGACTCCTGTATCACTTTCTCTTTCCCTATACTCCAATATCAATTTCTGATAGGGAAGGCAGTCTCTAACCTGCAGTCCAAACTTCTTCTGGCCCTCATCCCACTCTCTTACCTTTCTCCCTCTAGTTATTTGCTCCCAATACATTGGTTCCGATGCAAGTTTTCTCCAGTAAATTCCAGCCCCCTTTTGCCTATTTTCTGTACTCATACTTAAGTTATCCTTACTAGCAAAATCTCCTTCACCATTCCCGTGTTGGCTTAATTCTTATAACGCTCTTTATTAATTACACTCCAGAACTTCTCCTGTGGTTGATAGAAATATGGCTGAACTGCATATAAAACTAAAGAGACTAAACATTTCACTGCTTATCTTACTATTCATATCCATATACAAGAGTTTCCTTTTCTCGTTTTTTGTTTAGTCTCTTCCCAAATATAATTATCTACCAGAACAGAAGCTTTTTTAATTCATACCTCTAAATACTTCATGTTATTGTGACGCTATAAATATGGGCATTGCTGAACCAATTCTCAAGTGGGTACATAATATTCAGCTATAACCTTTGTTTCATCTTCATTAATTTTATATCCCAAAAAGACCTGAAACTGTCATAAAATGTTCCACAATACTGAGCTATCTTTTTTTTCTGGATTTATCAAGCACAAAATATCATCTGCAAACAAAACCAACTTTTCTTGATTACCATAGCGATTATATCCTTAAATTTCTGAGTCCCTTATTTTCTTTCCCAATTGCTGTAAATATAAAGCAAATAAGAGAGAGGAAAGAGTACACCCCTGCCTGGTTACTATATTCAAACAAAAAATTAACAAAGAGGAACCCTCCAAATTTATTTTTCCACCGATCCTTCATATATCTTCTTAATTAATTTCATCATTGTGTCAGGGAATGCAAATGCTTCCACTGTCCTGCTCATAATAGCTTACTCTGTTAAATGATTTCTCTGCATTAAGACCCATGGTGTGCTAAAGCTTTAGTAGCTCTGCAGTTATCCATACTTTGCCAGGATATGTCCCATGTAGCTTAGGCTGCTGCAACAGTGCTCTAATGATGAACATCTCATAGTAATATTAAGTATCTGTCAGAAGCTCATACATTAACTTAATACATGCAAGATGTACCAGCTTCTTCAAAACAAATTTCTCAAACATCTCTCAACAATCTGGTAACGAAGGACTCTTCTGTGAAGCAGACGTGAACATGGCAGTCTGTATATCAGATTGTAACTTTGTACATTCTTACAGTTCTTCCTCCTTGTTGAATTATGTAGTAGAAAGAATACAGCTGGAAAACTGGGAAAGAAAGCATGATAGCTATTGCCCACAACTTACAGTTCATTTATTTATATATCTGTTGACCAAGGTAGAAAAATGATCTCAATGAACCATGTTCAAAGAATGCAAGGGAAAACACATTTGATTCCATGTCAAAATAGACTTACAGTTCAGTAAAAGTGGTAGAGCAAACCAAGATCGTGCTGAATGGTAGCTTTTAGTGGGATTTAATCATACATAGTAGAATTTGGTCATGATGGCAAAGACTTGGTGAATAAATACACAAATCAGATGTTCTAAACATAGAGTGCTGCTATCAAAATGACAGAGAAATAATTTCTGATTAAAAAAAATAAATAATGGTATTTTACTGATATGCATCTCTTCAAGACAGTGTACAGCCACTAAAATGTTTCATTTTTATATGGTTATATTCAGGGGTTCCTATTAAAATTCTGAGGATTTCAGCTGTGATCTGAGTAATAGCCAAAACTGTAAATGCAAATACATGGAACATAAAGTTTGAGGTTGCAGTGTATCATGGGGCTTGTCCAACTGCAAGGTATAGCAGCTCTGAAGTTGGTAAATATAAGTAGCAAGAGTGTGGTAGGCACAGCCCCCATGTTGAGTGAAATCGCCTTACAAAAATGCTTTAATGATATCACGGTGAGTTTTGAGATTTACTGTATTTCTTCTGCAGTAATAAGCGAATGTCTAAGTCAAGTCAAAAAGGATGACATTACTTACCCCCTCAAATCAACTGGCTAAAGTATAAAACCACTAATAAATATGCCCCAAACACAAGACTCCTTGGTGAAAACTGCCCAGTCCCCACTAGGGGTTTAACCCTCCTTCATTGTGTACTTGAATGCCCTCCGAGTATACAACCTCACATCACTACCACCCTGGTTTAATCAGATCACCTAGCTGTAAACCTTCACGCTAAATAAAAGCCTCACAATCCATAAAAACACTAATGTACTTCAGGATTATTCTAAAGCTAATTCATTGTTCTTCTTTCGGCTTTTCCCAGTTAGGGGTTGTCACAGTAGATTACCTGTCTGCTCATGATTGGCAGTGGAGTTTTACAGTGTTGAGTTGCCAGCTCGGCACCCAACCTTCCACAAAAAGCACTCACACACACACACACACACACACACACACACACACACACACACACACACACACACACACACACACACACACACACACACACACACACACGCATTCATGCCTAGGGCCAATTTAGTGTGTCCAATCCACCTACAGCATGTCTTTGGGATGTGGGAGGAAACCGGAGCACCTGGAGGAAACCCACGCAACCACAGCGAGGACATGCAGACTCCTCACAGAAGGCACTCCAGCCGGGAATCAAACCAGAGAACCTCTTGCTGTGAGGCGGCAACGCTAACCGCTGCACCACGTTGCCCGTCCCCTGATGTTATATATAAGACTATGGGGACTAAAACATTTTCTCTGCTTGTATGTTATTTGCTAATATTCTAGACTATGGCAAATGACATACCCTGCCAAACAGATTCCTGATACCAACACAACTGCTGCACACTCCTCGGTGTTGTACTTCAAGTATAAATGTATTGAATACGTTGTTCCCATTTCCCACAAGAATATAAGAAATTCAAACACAAGTCTGCAAAGTGGAAGTCCTTTGGACTGTAAAGCCAGTAATGAATTTAGAGTAGCCATCAATACTCAGGATAACCACACAGACGTTTTCAGCTACATTAGGCAATCCAAACATAAAACCCAGTTCTGTTCCAAACTTACTTCCAATGGCATATCCCACTCTGACCTACAAAACATAGCCAGTATCCCAGCTGACAAATTTAATGTCAACTTCACATCTCTTGTATTATCCCACTGCCCCCATCCCATCAGTTTTCCCCTTATTATTCTATCACTGTAAATAAACTCACATCAATTCTCTCCCAAATTAAAAGCATTTGTTTCATGGGTCCTAGAAACAGGCCAGGATGTCTGTATACAAGCATCAAACACCACCTCCCAAACACCTTCTAAATATCTTTAACTATTGGCACTCCACTGGCTAGATAGCTGAAGTTTGGAGAACTGCCACAGTTGAACCTCTCCAAAAAGGTGGCCCCCAGTATTGGCCTATTTATTAACCTTACCAGAATAATCTGTAAAACTGTGGAATATTAAAACTCCTGAATTAACAATAAAAGCATCCTTCATATCTTTGATCATAATGACATGGATCTGTTAAAAGGCAGATCATCATATCTATTCAATATAGCTAGTTTCTCTGACAAAGTCAAGGCAGCATTAGACAAGTGTCAGGCTCTTCATACTGCCTAACCTGACCTTGCCAATGCCTCAGACACCACTTCCCATGTGGGGTATCACCGATAAACTGTCTGGTCTCAACATTAACCCTTACATTGTCTGCTGCACAGCAAAACCACTTACTGACAGAAGTCACATTGTTTAGGTAAGAGGTATCTCCTCTAGCCACAGAAAGATCATTAACAGTGTTCCACAAGGATACATCTTGGGTCCTGATGTATTTAACACGGACTCTTTAGATGCAGAATTGGACATCCAAGGTCTCTAGCTAACCAAGTTTGAGAACAGCTGCAGTTCCCAGCTCTTCCCATGATGGCTACATTCTCCAGCAGGGCCCAGACCATATGGATGCCTAGTGAGTTAGCCACATAGTCACCCTAAATGTCAAAAATGGCAGCACAGCCACCTTCAGTAAAGCCCATGTCCATTTCTCTTATAACACTACTGATCCCCCCCCCCCCCCCAAAAAAAAAAGACTCATAAATAAAGATATGAGTTCCCTTTTGACCACTAGGTCTGCTGTATTTAGGAGATCCTTCTACATTGCACAGCTAATCTGTCAGGACATCTTATTCAAAGAAAGTCCTATTCCCTTTTCACTCCTCCATTATTAGATCCATCATTAAATAGCATACCCCTTTAGAATGCCACTACGCACCCTACAAAACTTGAAAGGTTTCAATGATTCCTAGTAAAAACAAATCTCCACGTTAATCCAGTTCAGCTACCCTGGTATGCTACAAATCCCCTCCTCTGCTTCTTACAGGCTTTTGAGATGTGACCTTTGGTTAGCAATTCACACTAGGAAAGACCCTGTGGTTTTGCTTTACCTTTTCCTACTTCACAGAAAAAACAGTGTAACAAACACATGACCACAGACCTAAACTTTACTTTCAATGCATCATCAGTAACACTTGTCAGCACAATAGATTAATTTACTAAACATCAACATTTACTAAACTAATTTACTAAACATTTACTAAACATCATCATTTGCACATCCAGCAAAGTACCTCCCTGACTACCTTCAATGTCAGGCTGGATGAGTAACTGCAAATTTATGCCTGGTATAAGTGTGAATGATCTTCTATCCACAGGGAACTAGATGACGCTTGCCACTAAAAATGGTATTGTGGTTAAGCTCCTCAATGGCATTCCATCTGTTAGCTAAGCAGTTACCTATGAACCTATCAATAAAAGAAGGATGCAAATATTATAAATCAAAACCTAAAGATGCAATCCCATTTGATTTTCCTGTTTTCAGTTTCTGTGTTCATCTATTAATACAATGTCAGTAGTAACACAGCATTTAAGTAATATAATTTAACGTTTTTATAAAAGGTGGCAAGAATACACAGAGTATTATGTTAAACAGTGCTTTAAGATGAAGAACCAAAGGTGATAAAAAAGAAAGCAGAAGCTGCATTGAAAGCCTTACTAAAAAACAAAGCACCTGATACTGACAGTATCCCCATGTATTATAGCACTCAAATGCAGCTGTTTTAATACAGTTCTTCCTGGAAATTTGGAAGCTGGCATTGTTGCTGACCAATTGTGAAAGATCTGTTTTATATCAATTCTGGAGAAAGGTGAGCGGAGTGATTATGGAAATACCATACAATTTCTATAATCCTGTAAGACAAGATTCTCCTCAAAGATTTAAAGTGGAGACTGTAATAATACTTGGAATGAGAAATGACACAGGAAACACAGAAGAAAAAGAAGTTGTGTACTCACCATAAGGTTCCATGTTTGTTGTCCATCTTGTCTTCATTCTTTGCTGGTTAGGTTGGAACTGAGAATCAGTTCCAACTCAGCCTATACTAAAGCTCGAGAGCTTTTACTGGCTCGAGGCTATACCCTAATCCCATCATGCCTAGAGCAGAACTCCCAGATCTTGTTTGCAATTACTAAATAGAACCAAGATAATTATACCTATATACAAAGTTACAGCCTTAACGTGTACTGTATAAGACTGAGGAAGAACATCGGAAAACACAATTTCCAAATCCAACAAAGACCTCTCGATCCTCCAGGAGCAAAGGTTGGGGAAAAGAGGGGGGAGACGCAAGAATGAAGGCAAGATGGACAACAAACATGGAACATTATGGTGAGTACATAACTTCTTTATGTTATGTTGTCCTATCTCGCCTTCATTTTTTGCTGGTTGGGACAGCATCCCTAGCAACTTCTTTCTCGGGTGGCTCAAGGGAATAAACTCTTCAGAACAGTGGAGCCAAAGGAGGCCCTGTCCTAGGAGGCCAAATCTACTTTGTAATAAGTGATAAAGGTATGACGTCTTACCCATATGGCTGCAGCACAAATTGAATCCATAGGTAATCTAGCCTGAAAGGCAGATGAGGTGGCAATGGCTCTTGTTGAATGTCCTTTTATCTTACCAGGTAATTGTTTATTTTGAAAGGTACATGAGTAGGAAATATATCAGTCAGCCACTTAGAGTGACTTTTGATATTGGAGCACCCTTTCTTTTGCCTGGAAAGTATACAAACAGCTGATCCAATTTTCTGAATTGTTTAGTCCAGGTAGAATCTTAGTTGCCTGTGTACATCTAATTGGTGTAATTTATACTGTCTTGTTGCTGTAATTTGGGAAGAAAACAAGTAGGTCAATAAATTGATTCAAGTTAGTCTCAGAATAGACCTTCAGGAGGAATGATGGGTTAGTTCTACTGGAAACTCTATTCTTATGGAAACCAAGTAGGGGGAGTGTATGGACAACGCTTGGAGTTCTGACACCTGCCTAGCTGATGTGATGGCCACCAAAAATACCATTTTCCACGTTACGAACTTCAGATGACAAGATGAAGCTGGTTCATAAGGAGGAAGGATTACAGTGGACAATACCAAATTGAGATCCCAAGGAGGTGGTGGTTGTTTCACTGGGGGCCTTAAAAAGGTGCCTCTCAAAAAGGCCTTGCACAGTCTATGAGACATAAATTTCTACAATGTGATCATTAGAAATAGCAGCCAATTGTACTTATATGGTCGTTGCTGCTGCACCTTCATTGAAAAATGTTGCTAAAAAGTCCAAAATAGATTATACAGGGGCCGTGAAAGGATCAATGTGATTGCTTACAGCCCAGTAGGAAAATCTCTTCCATTTGCTTGCATAAAGCTTCCTAGTTGTTGTCTTATGGGATGAAATCAGAATATGTTTCACAGCGGGGAATACGTCTGGAAGCCTGGCTAAAATCGGAAATGGAGCAGCCACGCTGTCAGTTTGAGGGTTTTGAGTGAGGAATAGAGTATCCCTGATGGGTGTGTCAGGAGATCTAGGACTGGGTCCAGAATCCACGGATCCTCTTGTAGATGGGGCCATAAGAAGGGGAACCAAATCTGATGAGGGCAGTACGGGGAGATAAGTATCAACCTGCTTCCCAATGTCTTGGCTTTCTTGCAAACTTTGGGATCAAGGGGAAAGGAGGGAAAGCATAAAGGAGACCCGGTGGATAATCATGTACGAGTGCATCCCATGGTGACTCCCCCACAGGGGGGATCAGGGCAAAGTAGCTGCTGCATTTGGCATTCATGGACTTGGCAAAAAGGTTGGAGCAATGCTAGCCCCGCTTGGGAAAAACCTGGTTCGCAATTTGTTGTTTTAGGGACCACTCATGAGGCATTAGAATCGCTCTGCTTAGTTTGTCTGCTATCACACTGGATTTCCCCGGGATATGAGTTGCTTTCAGAAAATGTTGGGAAGATACTGCCCACTGCCATACTCTGAGCCTCTTGACATAGGGGATAAGATCTGGTTCCTCCGTGTCTATTTATGTACCACACGACTGCCATATTGTCTGTCTGGATTGCAACTGTTCCTAGTGGAAGGGAGTCCTGGAATGCCTGCAATGCCAAAAGCACTGCTCTCATCTCTAGGACACTGATTATGTAAGTGGTTCTTGTATTCTTGCCAGACTCCTTGGATAGTCTTCTACAGATAATGCCCACCCCCCCATCTGGGAAGTGTCCGTGGTAACTGTGGCTATTGGTTGCAGAGGACTGAATGGTCTTCCCAAAACCACCAGAGTAGAGTGAAGCCACCAGCGTAGGTCCCTTTTGCAGGATTCTGTTATGATGGTCTTGTGGGACATGGGTAACTCTGCATGGATCATTGGTTGAAAAGTAACCACTGAAGGACTCTCATGTGTAAGCGTGCGAGAGGTACCAAAATTATTGCTGCCGCCATGGTACCTAGGACTTTTACAATAACCTTTGCTTGAACTTTCTTTTTTGTCAGGTGATTTTCTACTTGCTGACGTTGGATTCGTATCCTGTCAGGAGGAAGTTTGGACATCATTTCCCTTGTGTCCAAGTCTGCTCCTATAAATACAATATGCTGTGATGACAATAAGGCAGACTTTTTGCAATTTATTGAAATACCTAGTTGAGAGTAAAGGTGGATTGGTGGTGTCTCTTGCTCTGGTTAGTAGATGCTCGGTGGTGGGGGTTAGGAGCCAGTCATCCAAGTATGGAAACACCCGGAATCCTAGATGCCTCAAGTGAGCCGTGACTACTGCAATGTATTTGGTGAACACTCTGGGGGGCTGTAGTGAGACCAAAGGGCAGAGCTCGAAATTGGTAGTGACTGGCTGTCAGTCAAAAGTGCAAGTGACTCCGGGATAGCCTGTCCATCTTTATATGGTAGTACGCGTCCTGGAGGTCTATCGAGCACATCCAATTGTCTTTCCCCAGAAAGGGGAATACTGACTGCAGTGTCACCTTCTGGAACTTTGATTTCTTTATCGATTTGTTTAGTGTGCTGAGATCCAAAATAGGCCTTCAGTCCCCTGCCTTTTTTGGAACTAAAAAGAACCTTGAGTAAGTTCCAGATCCAATTTGGTCTGCAGGGATGTCTTGGATGACTTTTTTCTAGGAACCTTTGGATTTCTAGGGTTGCCTGGTCCCCTCTGAGCGGGTGGGATATCCAGGACTGATTTTTTTTTTGAAGGGGGAGAGGAAAAGGGTATGTAGCAACCTCTGGATATGATAGCTTGTACCCATTTGTCATTGGTTATATTTAGCCAGGCGTTTGGGTACAATGACAAGCGTCCCTAGACTGCCTCCAGAGGTGGACAGATGAGCCTCCTTTCAGGAGCGCTGGAACGGCCTACCAAGAAATGTATCCCTGTCACCCTGATTGTGCGGACCTCCTCGGCTGCGAGGTCAGCGTCTTCCATTGTTAGTTCCCCCTCTGCCCCTGGGGGATGGATCACCACGCACGACCGGAAAGGCTCTTTGGGACTTAGGGAACCACATTTTCCCCCTCTTCTGGCCTCCAGGGTAAGGCCTGCTGAGGAGGGAGAAATGGACTCCCACGGCAGACAGAGTCTTTCCTTCTTGCTCACACCCAGTCAGAGTCTCTTTCACTTTCAGTCCAAACAAGGACGAGCCATTGAATGGGGCGTTGATAAAGGAAGACTTGAAGGACTCTGCAAACTTGCATAAGTGCATCCAGGAATGTCTCCTTAGGGAGATTCCTGTAGTTGCTGCCCTACTTGTTCCATCAGCTGCATAGGAGATCAGCCGCATGGAGAAGTTGACCACCGAATTTAAGGTAGGAAGCAGAGAGGTGACTTTGGCTGAAACTTCCGTAGCTGTAGAACCTTGGAGAGCATCTCACAACTCCTTCAGGAGATCCCTCTGAAGTCTGGTAAAGTGGGTAATATAATTCGGCGACCTGAGGGTAAAGGCTGCTGATGAAAACATATGCTTTATGTATCTGTCCATCATTTGAGATTCTTTATTCGGTGGATGGACAGATGAGGAAGTCTCCGACAATTCCTTTTTGGTGCCTGCTGCCACCACCATAGCATCTACCGGGACACCTTTTGTGAGGAATTCCATGTCAGAGGGTGCTTTAATGAACTTATCTGGCCTCATCGGAACAGGTTCCACAGACTCTGAAGAGTCCCACACCTTTCAACTGACTACATTGAGGAGCTGATTAAAAGGTGGAGTTACCCCAGAGGTGGAACAGTGAGACCCAAAAGCTTGCAAGTACACAGAATTGTCCTCGGAAGGACTGATGGACTTCCAGCCACCCCTCTTTTAAGAATCTCCAGGATGTCTGCAAAGAACACATCTTCAGAGGGGGACCATGGGGATCCTTCCAAGTCATCCAGGTTGGTGTCTGAGGTGATGGACTCATCCAGGGAGTCTATGTGCTTCCTCTTGCACAATCTCTGCCAAGGAACCTCCTCAGAGGGGTACTGTGGGGAAGTTTTGGAAGAGATAGGCTCACCCACCAGGGCTTCCTGGGGCTTAGGGTCTCTACTCTTGAGGGAGAGCGATGGTGCTGAGACTGACAGAGGCACTTTTGGAGGAGGACTGACTGTGAAGCCGAGTGGTTGACTCCAAAGCCGATGTAGGAGCCGAGCTCAACTGCACAGAAGCCCTGAGAGGGAGAGTCGGCTCGGACAGCTGTCTGATCAGACTCCCCTCCCCAGACCAGATGGGAGAATGTCAGCTCCTAGACTCCTCAGATTCTGGCAGACCAGAGGTAGGTGTAGGAACAAAGAATCCTGTTGGAAGTCTCGGTTCCAACATTTCCACTACTGTCGGGCCTGAGCCCTCTGGCTCTGAACTCCCAAATCGGGTTGGAAGAGGAATTGAAGAAGGGAGTGTTGCCATTATTGGCTCTGGTTCCTTTTGGGTCAGAGTCAATAAGATTTTAGCCAGCACCGGTGTACAAAGTAGTCTCTTCAACACCCGCTCCACGTCATCATCAGACAGACTCCTGGAGGAACAGGAGGACAATGCAGGTGACCTCGCTCTTTCTAGGAGCAGAGATCTTAAGGTTGGAGTAACCAGTTCCAATACAGGGGGACCACCTCCTAACCTGAAACTCTGTCGGTTCTGTAACAACTGATGAAACAAAGAGGTAGTCTTTTCAGAGCCAAGAGCCCTTGGTTCCAAAGTAGATGATTTTGTTGCAATTTTTTCAGGCGGCTCCGATGCCGGATCTGAAGCCAAAACTCTTTTTCCCGACTTCTCCAATTTTGAGGAGGAAGAAAAGGATCCTGAAGAATGTTTTGAAGTCTGAGGTCCTTCCAAAGCCTCTGAAAAGGGAACCTTCAAGCAAACCTCTAACAATAAATTTGTTTTTGCATTCAAGGAGGACAAGGCACTCCTTAAAATGGAGAACATTGACATATGTGTAGTGACAGAGACCTGGTTCAAGGCCCCTGCATTACCAGGCTATAATTCATACCACACCTTTCGGCCACCTAACTTGGACCGAAGCACTAAAGGCTTCCGCCCTATTCATTAAGGATACCCACACCTCCAGGCTAGTTGCTCAGCATAATGCATCTGAGATTATCCAAGTGCAACTAACTTTGGGCAAGACCGCAATGCAAATTGTAGCTTGCTACAGATCCCCCACCATGCCCCAGGATTCCCACTCCTCGTTTCTTGATGCACTGGAAAATATTAGGGTACAACCTAACACCCTAATAATGGGCGATTTCAACTACCTCACCATTAAACTGGGAAAACTACTCATGTACCAACTCGTGTGCTCAACGTTTTCTGGAATTTATAAATTCCAATGCCTTGGATCAACTTATCCACACCCCCACCAGGGGCAGCAATATCCTAGACCTGGTCATTACCAACATGGGCAACCAGTGTTCCACACCAGAGGTCAATTCTTGGTTGGTCAGTTCCGACCACAAGCAAATCACCCTAGACATCCACATCCCAGCCCCACCCCCCATTAGGGAAACCACCATAAAAAAATTCTCCAAAGCCAACTTCATGCTTCTTAAGACAGAAGTGGCAAACTTCACGACACCCATGCTGACGGACAATAGAGATAAGACTGCTGAATCCTATACAATTGCACTTTATAAGCACTTACACGAGTGCATGGATCGTGCAATCTCTAACATGACCAAGATGCTATCCTCCAAAAAAAGGAAACCAATCTGGTGGTCCCCTGCTATAAACAAACTCTACAACAGAAGAAAGAAACTGTTGCAAAAAAGAGTAAAATCTCATGACGGGAGGAACTCCGTGGTCAGCCTCAGTAAGAAGCTGAAATCCCTCATAAAATCCTCCAAAGCTAGTTACAAAATCAAAATCGCCACTGATTCTAAAGACATCCACAAAGCATTCTATAGCTATGACAAGAATCTCAATGGCAACACTCAGATCTGCTCGGAGTTGCAGCACAATGGCACTAAATATACAGAACCAACTGATATTGCCAACATCCTGGCAGATAGGTTCAGTGCTAACTTTACCCCTCTCTCATCATCTAAAGGGCCCATCTCTATACCGGAAGAATACAAAGTACCTGTAATCATGGTTGCACAGGTAAAAAACACACTCTCCAAAGCCAACACCGCATCCATGGGACCTGACAACATCCCAGGCTGCATTCTACATGAACTACAGAACGAACTGGCACCCCGCCCAAGTACCATGTTCAATCATAGCCTCACCTCAGGCTTTGTGCCCACTGAATGGCGCACAGCAACAGTTATCCCACTCCACAAAGGGGGAGCCACCACGGACCCCGGGAACTACTGCCCCATTAGCCTGACGAGCCTGGCCTGCAAGGCTATGGAATGTAACATCATGGAACTTATAAACAATAACATTGGTAATCTCCATACTCTGGACCCTACCCAGTTCGGGTTTGTAAAAGGCAGATCATGTCTCCTAAACCTGATAGACTTCTTTGAAGCGGTCACCAAAGCTGTAGATGAGGGTAAGGTGGTACAGACAGCCTATCTAGATCTCACCAAGGCTTTCAACACCCTCCTGCACTCTGGAATTATAGACAAACTCACTAAATTAGGTATAAATCCCTATGTCACAAGATGGGTTTCCAACTGGCTCACTGACCGAACACACACTGTGAAAGTAGCAGACTCTAAATCCAGCTTTAGATCAGTGGAGTACCACAGGGTTCAGTCCTAGGTCCTCTCCTGTTTGCCATCTACTTCTCTGAAGTAAAGGCTAACACAGAAGGTCTTTGGCTAACAAAGTTCACAGATGACTGCAAACTAGGAGCCATAATCAAATCTCCTAACGATGTGGACATCCTACAAAAGGGCCTCACTGAGACAGATGCCTGGTGTCAAAGCCATGGCCTCACGCTCAATGCCAAAAAGTGCACCATCATCCCTTTTGGTAAAAACTCTGTACCCATGAACTACCACACCACATAGGCGGTAGTCTACTTAACACCGAAAGTGCGATGAGACCTTGGGACACAGGTGGACATTAGCCTCTCCTTTGATAATCACATTGCCACAGCAGTCAGGAAATCCTTTTATGTGGCACACCTCATCACAAAAGGTTCCTCATCCAGAAAAAAAAGAGGTCATTGTTCCCCTCTACTCATCACTCATTAGACCCATTATAGAGTACAACGCCCCTTTTGGTATGTACCTCACAAGACATCTACAACAACTGGAAAGGCCACAGAAATACCTCACAAAGAGGATTACCGGCCTCAAACAGATGCCTTACGCAGACGGTCTCAAAAAACTCCAGCTTTACTCTGTCGCATATCGCCTACTCAGAGGTGATCTCTGCCTAACATACAAAGCTGTGTCAAACCCAGAGCTGTTGGACATGCTCCACGTAAAGAAATCCCAATCCCTCCGAGCTACCCGCTCTAGGGACCTAAACCTTGTCACCACAATAAACAGAACATGCTGGAGGGATAGATTCCTGTCTCAGAGACTTCCCATACTCTGGAACAAACTACCTATCTATATCAAACAAAGCTCCTCATTAGCACTCTTCAAGAAAAATCTTGATGATTGGATGAGTGATAGGAAATTCACCCTGGGGGATCACTTCTGTGGCTCTGCTTGACAGGGGCACAGGAAAATAATTTTCTTGGGTGGCAAAAGCCAGGGTACTGTTTGGCTAGGCTTATATAAGCACTAGGGCCAATAGCCTAGTACCTACCTATGAACTCTGCTGCTGAACGCATGGCAAAAGGCACAGGATTCCTGTAAGTGTAGGGCACCCAGGCAATAAACACAGATGATGCGCCCATCAGTAAGAGACATTTTTTTGTGAGCATTTGTCACATTTCTTGAACCCAGACTGTTTGGGTTCTTTTTGATCCTTAGACATGTCTGCACTAAAAAAAAAAAAAATAAATAATATTCTGAAACTCTTAGCTACTTCACACGATATTCAAGGCAAAAACAAGCCAAAAAAGTCATACTCTCAGCGGATTACCAAAAGGAAAACAATTATATATCACTACAGCTTCACCCAGAAGCTCCAACGGAAACTTAAACAATAAGGAATATTGCTTAGTCCTGACTATTGTTAGCTCAAGCCACACATACACATACCAACAAGCGGGAGAAATCTTCTAACTAAAAATGGATTCTCCACGCGGTCAAAGAGGGCAAAAAACACAAAGGGAAAGGCAGGGGAGCAACCCCCCAAGTTAAACGGGTCACTAGGAGCCCTCTAACTAAAATGGGCTACCTAAAGGGAAGGGGAAAGCTCTCTTACTAAAACGAGCTTGAGGATAGGGAATATGACAACAACAGGCCTGATGAAAGGGAATGATGACAACAATAAAGCAGAAAGAGACACTAATAACAACTCTCAAACAACTAACTATAGCCTAAGGAACTTAGCTATCAACATTTTTTAAACAAATATTAAAGATTAATAACAATGAAAAAACTTAGCCTGGAGCCAGTCAGAAATCACCCGATCTGCCTTGAGCAGAAATGAGATCTGGGGGTTCTGCCCTAGTCATGATGGGATAGGGTATAGCTGTGAGCCAGTAGAAGCTCTTGAGCTTTAGTATAGACAGAGTCAGAACAGATTCTCAGTTCCAAACCCAACCAGAAAAAGAATGAAGGCGAGATAGGACAACATAACATCAGGAGATATCACTGTGAATGTAAGATGGATCCTTAAGATGGAAAAAAATACAAAAGAATATCTACATGTTTGACTGAATACTGCAATGCTTTTGTCAGTGTAAATCATGAAAAACTACTTTGGACTACATTAAGCAGGGGTATACAGAAAACCTCATAGTTATTACGCACAGCCTTTACACTGATCAAGAAGCAACAGTTCAAAGAAACAAGGAGAATAAAAATAATTGAGAATTTTACAAAAGGTGTATAACAAGGCTGCAAAAATTTTCCCCTTCCCTGTTTCACGTACTTAGAACTGATTACTAGAGAAGCAAGACTGTACGAAGTAAATTGAGGTATGAAAATTGATAGAAGGCTTAATCAAATAGCCTTCAGAGTGCTGCTACCATACTACTGGTTGAAACTGAAAGTGATCTAAAACATCTGCTTATAACACATTCTCAAAAAAAGATTTATGCCTCTAGATGACAGTAAATGTCCTGACTACTAAAATCAATCATTTTATTAATGCTGAAGAAAGAGCATCACATATAGAAGACCATTTCAACCTGCTCAGAACATCAACAATGAAATAAGTAATCAGCAAATCCAACAATAAATCTCTCTTGGCAGAATAGCAGTGAAGCATCTACTGATACTCCAAGTACAGAGATGTAACTTTGCAATACAAAGATTCCTCTTGTTCAAGCTCTTTCATTTTCAATGTCATATGGATGTGAAACTTGGACAGTGAAGACACACAACAGGAGGAAAACTGACATCTTCAAATCAATGTATTGGCAAAGAATACTGTGCATACCATGAACTCTGACGCCCATGAAAAGCTGCCACTGACCCCTTTATGTTGGGCCACATTCCTTAGTGATCTTGTAGGTACATGGAGGCATGATTGTTTATTCCTGTCCAGTGGTATAGATCTCTGTTTGGGTGACTATAATTTGTACTGTAAATGGTCGCTGTTCTAACCTATTTTATTGCATCTGTGTGTGCACCGTAAGCTGCTGGTAATTGCTCAGCAGGAGGTGGAAAGATGAAGGATAATCAGAAGAGGAAGACGGAAGCTCACACATGGGGTCAGGTAACATGTCGGCTTACAGTACACTTGCCTGCCAGACTTTCATAGGCCTGCCTTTAATGCCTTCCTGGATACTGCAGACTCTTTTGGAACCTGTCTTTATGTTGGGGCTTGGGTGGAAGTGTGCATTTAGCCTGTTTTTTTTTCCATAAGGCCATAATATTTGCTGCAATGTTCACTTATTGCTGAAGAAATAGACTTCTGTATTGCATTTAGCTGTTACCATTTTATGACTGTGAAGTATGTTTAAATAACGAATTTGTGCAATACCTGCAGTCTATTATATGCATACATGGAAGTGGTGGCAGAACTGAATTGTCAAGTTTTTTGTGCTTTATGAACTGTAACAGAAGTGTGTGTGTGTGTTTATATAATCTGCATATAATAAATATGCAGGTGTGTGTACATACATGAGTGTGTGTGTGTGTGTGTGTGTGTGTGTGTGTGTGTGTGTGTGTGTGTGTGTGTGTGTGTGTGTGTGTATAAAGTTTAGCTGAGAACAGTTCTTCAGTTACTGCAAGTTATGAGGTAGGACATCAGATGGTTATCTTTATGCAAAGTGCTCCCTTGTTGCATGTCTGTTTTGAGGTGTATTTACCAGTGGTATTCTCATGATATTAGTAAACTAAGGGTGTCAAGTGAAACATACACAACTTGCTTGATTACCAGCTGGCTCACAGATAGCACCTAAGAAGTCAGGATTGGTGAAACCACCTCCACCAAGAGGCAGGTCACAAGTGGAGTACCACAGGGTTCCATGCTGGTCCACTCCTGTTTAGCATCTATTTCTCGGAGGTCATGGATAAGGTCATGGACCTCTGGCTCACTAAGTTCGCAGACGACTGCAAACTGGGAGCTTTAATAAATTCCCCTCATGACACTAACATTCTGCAGGAGGGTCTAACACAGACAACTGACTGGTGCCAAAGCCACAGATTAAAACTCAATGCAAAGAAGTGCATGTCTAGTAAGGCAGATTACTCCATTTATAAGAAACACCCAAGAGTTGACCACATAGTTTGAGATCTGGGAACATATGTAGAGAGTAATCTGGGCTTTGACCAACACGTAACCAAGGTAGTAAGAAAATCATTTTATATCGTCCAACATATAAGTAATGGTATGACAGTCAGGTCCAAGGAAGTTATAGCACCACTCATCTTGTCCCTTATAAGACCTGTTATTGAGTACAATGCCACCTTCAGCATGTACTTGACTAGGCATATGCAACAGGTGGAACACCCACAGTGGTTCTGCACCAAGAGGATCCAGGACATTAATACACTGTTCTATACAGATCACCTTAGAGACCTGTTTCTGTACTCTTGTCTCCTAAAGGTTGTTGAGAGGCGATCTATGCTTGGCATATAAAACATCCTTAGATCGAAGCCCTGATGGAGCTTTTGCACATCTGCAAAATGAGCAGCACAGGAACACTAGATCCAGGGATTTGAACCAATCAGAATTCTTCAGCAGAGAAGTTGAGTTATTGTTCACCAATTCATTTGTATCCATATCAGTGTTAAATTCTTCATTAAGTGCAAAAATGTTAAAGTTGTACCGAGGGTTTTGTAATATGCAGCAAACTTAGTACATTTAAGGGTTGGTGGCTCCATTACTGCCTTTTTTAAAGAGCATTTCAGTTTGCTTGGCGATCCACTGCAGCCAAGACCCTCATATCTTTAACAATCCCTGGCAGAGATAGTGCAGGGGTGAACTGTAATTTTAGGAACAGCTCTTAGTGTTTGATGAGCTTTATTGTCACCGAGACTTCTGACTACAATAATGTCATTATGTTTCCTTAATATTAATATCAGTAATGGTTACCACCTTAAATGCTTTGTGGAAGCAAACATTTTCCTTTTAACATGAATTTATTTGTTACTATAGTGTTATTCCATTGTAAATTTTCAGATGGTGTCAGGGTTTTATTTTGCCAGAAGTTCAAACTTGGTGTCATTAGCAATTTGCAGAATAAATAAGGTACATATCGACATAAAATCACTGGCTTATGGAATGGGAAATCAGATGCGTTTGCTTACAAAAATGTTTGCGTGATCCTCAGTTTTGAATTATCTTCAATACTTCCCACTGCTGTTTCCAAACATTTGCTTTGCTCATCTGTAGCTTGGTTAAGGTCAGTGTCCGGTTTAGGTGCAATATTTTGGAATACATTACTGTGAATATCATTTTTTTTTTTTTTTTTTTTTTTTTACTTTCCTCATGTTCAAACATCAAATACATGGCTATTTTTTAAGAGTAGTAGTATGCTGTTTATATATGTCTGATAGCAACAGCTTTAAATCTGTTAATGTGTTTTACATGTTCTTTCAGTTTTGTCGCATAATGACATCATAGTGGTACACTGCAGGTAGGTGCCTTTGCGGGTAAAGATGAAGAGGCACACTGTGTATATGCATGGCAGCCACTTGATATTTAAGACTGTGGCCATTTATGCCTTGATTTTCATCCCGATCTAACATCAGAGTGATATTCAGAAGGCGACTTTTTTGTGGCAGATGAGGGAAGCACTACACCCAGATATGATTCATGCATCTTTACAAGCATTTGTCTCCTCAGTTTGTAAACTACTCGTTTTGTTAGGTACCACTTGCTTCTACCATGAAAGAAAAGAATAAGAATGTATTTTTTTACATGGGTTTGTTTCAAGCAATCATTTGATGAAAAGTTTGGATAAAAGCTCTAAAATGCACCTTAAAGCATTTAAAGTCCTGTGGTTTATGGGGGTCCGGAGACACCCAGACCCATGTCTTAATTCACTTACTTATTCCACAGTTATTACAGTGCACTCTTTGCCAGTTAGAGCATGTTGAAAGGACTAGCTGAAGAATAATACAAAAATATGAGAATAGGTAGGAAAAAGTTATTCTGAATGGTGTGTGGAGGTCAAGATGTAGGAACCGGGGACCAGGACCCTTTATCTAGGACACTATTTCATCTAAGGTCATCTCTGTTTATCAACCCCCCCACTTCCTATTGGTCTACTTTCTTAACCTCACCCCCCCCCCCCCCGCAAATTCCTAGATTTGTCACCAAGCCTGGTCAACAAAAAAAATAAATTAAAAAAAAAAAAAAAATATATATATATATATATATATATATATATATATATATATATATATATATAAAATAAATAAATGAATGAATGAATGACTGAATAAATAAATACCATAGACTCCCAGGAAAAAACCCAGTTGGTATTAGAGAAAGTCAAACCTAAGGTTCTGGGAAGCTCAAATCACAAGACTTTGACTTTTATATTTAGGACACACCATGCAAAACAAGGATCATTAGAAAAATACATCATGCTTTCATGCTTAGTAAAGTGGAAGCTTTACAAAAAATAAATAAATAAATGAATGAGGAAGACTAGCAGTGGACTGGACTGATATAGTAACTGCAGCCATGGATTTTCCCCTTTATCAATGATAAATGATTTGAAAAGAGAAAACAGTTCAAGATATTTATCCATAGGGTCACTAAGTTGAAATTGACTTGCTGACACTTAACGACGACAGCAATAATTTGGTACTCTGTTATCCTTTGCTTTATGTTTCTTTAGTCAAGGGTAAGCCGGCACAGTGGCACAACAGAGGTAGGGTTACTGCCTCACAATAAGAGATGCTGCATTTTGGGGGAGCTTTCTGTGCAGAGTCTGCATGTCCACCCTGTATTGTTGTGGGTTTTCTCCAGCTGACTGAATTTCCTCCCACATTCTAAAGACATGCAGCAGGTATACTGGGGGGTGTACACTGTCCACAGGTGTGAATGCATGTGCGTGTTTGTATGTGTGTTTGTGTAGACCTGGCAACCTACTCTTCTTTTCTTCCATTGCAATGAAAACTCATTGGATAGTAGTGGCTGTCCAGATCACTCTTGGAATCGTCTATCACTCAAAAGGGAGGAAGCAAGCAAGTTTTGTTAGTTTTAATTTGTCAGTTATAAATGTTTCAGTGCCATGCACAGTAGGACCGATATGAAATTATGCAAGTGTGTGAGTAATCAGTACTGTACAGTATACAGCAGTAGCAGCTTCTCCTCCTTAACTATCATCTATAAAGTTCAGTTTAGTTCTTTTTCTTAGCCTACATTAACAGGCTTATTATGTTCATGATCAGTGAACTTAGATGAGCAGTATGATCTTAAGTGTGCTAATGAAATGGAAGAGTATGAATGAATTGTAGGGTAAAAATATTTTTTTCTAAATCTTGTCCAATTTTAAGCTATACACTATTCACATATCTACATAGTACTGAAAACAGATAGCTGTTTTTTTTTCCCTTTTTTTGGTTCATAGGTCAGAATTTAGGGATGACTATTTTTAAACTACTGCTGACCACACCTTTCTTTCGTGTGTAAGATGGAGATTTACTCACACAAAAAAGCTATTTTAGCTAATCAGATTTAGTGTAGTGAAGGACCTGAATAAAAGAAACTATAACACTAATATCAATAAAGACCATTGTAAAAGGAATTAGGTTTTGTCAAAAGTATGTACTTGGCTGTAGGAAACACTTCCAAAGATCTTCAGTACTTGAAAGAATTATGTTTTCAAGACGTCTCTTTCAGCAGGTAATACAGTACTGAATCATGAGTACCCAACAACTACACCAGTGACAACAATGGGCAAATAGTCCAACATTCTAATGGCCAAAAAAAACAAGTAGGATGCTTATGACAGAATCGCTGCATAGGAACACCTTATTATATGTGACAAGACTTCAACACCTGCTAAAGCAAAGACAAGCAAAAGTAGCAATTCACAGAAATTGTCTATGATATATTCCAGAAAAATAGTAACTGAAAGAGTCCAGACGGCAATTAAATCACCCAAAACAAAGGGGCCTAATCGACTTCTGAAGAACACAGATTGCACACTTCATTCTGACAGATGTTATTGTGGAGACTTTCTGATACCTCCCTTTGAGGAAAGTAAGCTGGAAGAAGAAGTTGCTTCTAAAGTGATTTGTATCACAGTAATTATAACTAGAGAGGACAGTGAATATCTAAATGTGCAATACAACCCCCACCCCCCATGGAATAGAATGGAGGAATATCTGAAGATGGACCAGGTGGTTAAATGTCAATGGCTCTAGGTTTACTTAAGAGATGCTTTATCCTTGTAAAAAGTTCTACTTCTAGCAGCATTTGCATTTCTGAAATTTCTATCATGAAGGTACTGGAGATGTCACAGGTGACACCCCTTTGTCAAGCCTCCTAAGCCCATGCGTTACATGAATAGGTTGAAAGGTTCAAGTATAAAGTTTACGACCTACAATCAGGTACGAACTGGCAACTTATGATTCTAAGAGGAAGCTTATTCCACAGTCTTGCAAAGCATTGTGTAGTGTGGCTTCACTTTTTCTTGTTATTTAATTTTATAATTTCAAACGGTCCACCACAGCTGCCAGCTGGCAGCTGTGGTGGTCCGTTTGTGATTTTGCTTGGTTTGTTTGTTCTATTTTTCAACTAATTTTATAATTTGATTCCACACTGTAGTGCTAGCTCCCACAGTGGTGCAGTATTAAACAGAATGGAATCAGACTGCTTTACTGGACAAGGAAAGATCAGATTTAAGTAACGTATGAGAAACTGACTATAATGTGTTATTTTTGTACTGTATATACCTACCTGAAATTTTTCTAATTCACTTGTGTACATGAGTGTTTGTATAATTATCACCTTTTTAAGCTACATTCACAACACTTTGTATAGCTATGTTAACTACTTAAGTTTCATGCATGTCATTTTTATTTTATAGAGCTTTTCTTCCCAGGTCTCCACTGAAAATGGGCTTTTGCTCAGTCGAACTAACCTGGTCAACAAATGTCAAAGCAAATAAATAAATAAAATAAATAAATGACAGTACCTGAAAGCCTTTCTGGACAGTTCCCAACCCAATGATAATTATCATCATCAATTATCATCATCATCATTATTATTATTATTATTAGAAAGGGACCATTATAATCGTTCAAGTTATTTCAAATATGTTGCTCAGAGGTTACACAATAAAGCATTGTCTTTACTAATGGTTACGATTGCAAGGTATAAAGTGGCATTCTTCCTGGAGGGATTAGACCTGCCCTTTAACAACTAAATGGGCTGAAGAGCATGTTTTTCTGACTTTGTCAGGCACACACTAGTTAAACTGCTGTCATCACTGTTCTTAGATTTTAAATGGTGTAATTGTTTACAACTTGACCAGTTATTTTCTAATCATAACTGATAATACCATTTTGCCAAGTCTCATAATGTTGTATCTTCGGGTGTTAAAAGTGAGGTCATTACAACGGCTCCAGTTGTATTTTTTTTTTTTTTTTGTAGACAACCCTGGAAAAGTTTGGCATCTTTTGCTGAAGTAATTATGTTTACCAGGTTGCAACCAACAGGAACATTTTTTGTAGTCCATTTCACACTTCAATATCTCAGAATAATAGTCCAAAAAGAAATGCCTCTAGTAGAGATTACTGTGGGGCATGATGACAACCAATAATTCACAAGAGGCAATTTAAAACTCTCCCACCATGACTTGCTGTGTCCAATTTCTTACCTAAAGTTTTATCCAATAAATTATACATGGGTTGACATTTAATGTTCTGACTTTGTTAATTGTTCCCTTAAGCAGTACTTGTCTTTGGAAAGGATTGAAGTCCTAACTATGACCCTGGCAACCCAAGTACAGCTAGTGGCTGTGGCACTGGGAAAGTCAGGTAGGGGAGTGTGAGAAGGAGCACACCAACACAGCCATCCTGGGGGAAAGGAAATGCTTGTCCTTGTCAACCAAACTGCTTGCATGACAGCAATGGCTACAGTACCAGGAGATATGGGATTGGTGATCCAAGTAATGATGGTAGCACTCAGAGGAGATGTGTGTGGAAGGACATGCCAGGGGAGGGCACATTATGTCTTTGAGGTGCGGCACGTGCTAATGTCTACCACCAAGGGCCAGCGTTAGGGACTTAATCGCAAAACCTCCTAAAGGCTTTCTGTGTGACAGCTCATGAGGAAGGGAGGAATGACAGTCAGCAGGCGTAAGGGAATAAATAGCATAAGTAAATACTCCCTTAAGTGGAACAATGAATACTAGAAGTAAAGAACAGCACCGGCTCTTCAAAAATTGTCATTGTTACTTCAAGAAATGATATAATTTTCAAAAGCTTGAAAATTACATGATGCCAAAGTAGTATTAACATCTGAAGTGCCTGAATCCACTGGTCTTGCTCAAGCAGTAAACTCTTCTATTTAACACAAGATTTTATACTTGCCAGTTTATTTCTGAAATGCAATACCTATAGTCTGCTCTAATATACGTGCAACCAAAAAAAATCCAGATATTTACTCACTTTGTGGTCCTACAAGTTAGCACATTTTCTGAGAAGGATTTCATAGATTCATAGATTAGTATTAGGCTAAGTGCCCTTGTGGGACATTTTAAGCCTTGCCAATTACCCCATGTCAGAATCAAACCCTGCACCTTGTGTTTGTAAAGCAGACACCTTAACCATTATGCCAACCTCCTACCCTTAAAGTTCACTCTACTAGCCCATGATTGAGTTATATTAATTTTATACTACACAGTTTTACCACTAAACTCCAAAATCTCCAAATGCCTAGACAAATCTGACAAACAAGCAGGTCATCTGCAAACAACAACTTAACCTCAATTTTATTCCAAATATATCCTTATCCTCAAATCTTCATAGCTATTCTTCTAGGGCTTGCAAGTTAGAAGGCAAATAAAATTGAAGACAGAGGACAACACCAGCTAGCACCTCATCACTGCAAATGATTCTAACAGGCAAGAGTCTACCCTCACCTTTACTACTGAAGCTGCACAGAGCACGTTCAATATTATCCCAAGGCACCTCCCAACATCTTGAGAACCACAAAAAGATTAAGCCAGTCTATGCAGTCAAATGTTTTTTCAGCAACTTGGAAAACTACTAGTAATGCCCCCCCACCCCAGAAACCCCCAAATGATCACTTGCCACATGGTCAAGAAGCACTAGGGATAGCTTTGTTGCCAACAGTTCCATAAACAATTTAATAGTTGAAATTAAAGATTAAAGCAGGCATATATATCATTGGTAGTGGGGAGCATTTCATCTCCTTGAGAATCACCAACACACCCTCCTTCTACCTTTTTTTGGGATCCCACCGAAAATCAGAGTTGTATTAAACAAATGCAGAAGTTGACCTATAAACGATGACAATCAGGATGGACATTCAAACTGCATACCCTAAGAAATTAATATATACTGTAATAAACAGCCAAATGATTAGGGCATTGAGGTTATTACTAGTGATTACGAATTTAATGAAAAAACACGACAGTTAAAAGATATGTTTTGACTACAGACTATGAAATCACATAGATAGTTAAAGTAACAGCTGAGACAAAACTCAGAAAAATACACCAATAAGAGGCCTGTCATACACGGAAAAAATCTGCATCAGAAACAAAGGTGTTCCGTGAAGAAGAATGAAAACATAGGATGGTTAGTAGATTCAGTATAGTTTCAAAAGAAAATAAAAACAAGGCTTTAAACAACTGGAAAATGTTAACAGAGAATTAAGCAGTGCATGAAGCAGGAGACCAACTCCATTTTAGCGGTAATAAAGGCAGCAAGTACAAGTGTCTTCTGCAGAATAAAGCTGCAGAGTAATAAAAAAGTAATCTTTTCATGTGCTTTTGTATGATCTGCAATTACACTGCCAATAGTCCATGTTTTTAATTGTCACTTAAGGAAAACATCTGGAAACACAGACCATTAAGGCTGCAACACTATGTCATGTTTGTGGCTAGTTGCTCAATATATTCAAATTTTCATGTCAAACAGATTACATGGAAACTAAACTAAATAATGAAGACAGGAAAGTCGTGTAAGTAAACTAAACAGCAGATTTTCTGATAGATCACTGTTGCAATTGCCTAAGCTAGACAGGTTATAATGGCCCCCCCCAACCTAACTTCCAACACAGAACTACCACTGGACCATAACAATGTGGCTCTACTTAATGACAGAAATCTAACCAGCCAACTGCCAGATCTTGAAGTCCTCCTACATCTGAAGCACATTCACCATGTTCATAGGCTGGTACTAGGCTATCAGCCCTAGGGCCTGTACAAGCCTAGCCATAACAATTCCCTGGCTATTTCTTCCCACAATATTTACTTCCCTGGACCCCTGTCTAGCAGGGCGACTGATGTGATCCCCGGGGTCAATTTCCTATCTGCCATCCAGTTGTCAAGGTTACTTTTGAAGAGGGCCAAGGAGGCGCTCTGCTCGACATGTATGGTAAGTCTATTCCAGAGTATGGGGAGTCTTCTGGGTCAGGAACCTCTCTTCTCCAGCATGTTTTGTTCATTGTGATGACAAGGTTTAGGTCCCTGGAGTGTGTGGCTCTGATGGATTGGAATTTCTTTAAGTGTAGCATGTTCAACAGCTCTGGGTTTGACATGGCCTTGTATCTTAAGCATTGATCGCCTCTGAGTAGACGATATGTGACAGAGTATAGCTGGAGTTTTTTTAAGTCGGTCAGCATAGGGCACCTGCTTTAGGCCTGTGATTCTTTTAGTGAGGTGTTTCTGCGGTCTTTCCACTTGTTGCAAATGTCTGGTGAGGTACATACCAAATGGGCATTGTACTCTATGATGGGTCTAATGAGGGATGAGTACAGTGGGACAATAACCTCCTTTTTTCTGGATGAAAAGCCCTTAGTGATGAGATGTGCCACATAGGATTTCCTGACTGTTGTGGTGATGTGGTTATCGAAGGTGAGACCACTGTATACCCGTGTTCCTAAGTCTCTATCACACTTTCGGTGTTTAGTGTACTGCCACCTATGTGGTAATTCATGGGTACATGTTTTTTTCCCCAAAGGGGATAGCTATACAGTTCTTGGCAGTGAGCTTGAGCCCATGGCTCTGGCACCAAGCATCTGTTTCTGTAAGCCCCTTCTGTAGAATATCCACATCATTTGGGGATTCAATAATGGCTCCCAGTTTGCACTCATCTGCAAACTTTGTTAGCCAGAGTCCCTTAGTGTTGCCAAGATGCCAAACAAGAGTGGTCCCAGGACTGAACACTGAGGTACTCAACTTGTCTGGAGCTGGATTTGGAGTTGGCTACTTTTACAGTGTGGGTTCTGTCAATAAGCCAGTTGGCAACCCGTCGAGTGACATAGGGATTTATGCCCAGCTTAGTAAGTTTATCTATGATTCCAGAGTAGGGGATGGTGTTGAAGGCCTTGGCGAGGTCCAGATAGGCTGTGTGGACCGCCTTACCCTCGTCCACGGCTCTGGAGACTGATTTGAAGAAGTCAATCAGGTTCAGGAGACAAGATCGACCTTTCACGAACCCAAACTGGGTGGGGTCCAGTGTTTGAAGGTCGGCAATGTCTTTGTTTACAAGTTCCATGGCCTTGCAGATCAGGCTAATCAGACTGATGGGACGGTAGTTCCCAGGATCCAAGGTGGAGCCCCCCTTGTGGAGTGGGATAACTGCTGCTGTGCGCCACTCAGTGGGCATGAAGCCTGAGGTGAGGCTATGATTAAACATGATACTTAGGTGACGTGCCAGTTCATTTTGTAGTTCATGTAGTACACAGCCCGGGATATCATATGGTCCCATGGATGCTGTATTCTTAGCTTTGGAGAATGCGGTTTTTACCTGTGTGGCCATGATTACCGGAATTTGGCAATCTTTTGGTTTTGAAATGTGCCCTTTAGAGGGTGAGAGGGGGTGAAGTTGCCACTGAATCGATCTGCTAGGATATTGGCAATGTCCTTGGGATCAGTATATTTAATGTTTGTGTTGTTACAGAAACCTGGTTTAAGTGGCCAAACAGCACCCCTGGAATACCTGGGTTTTGTGCTTACCAAGAGATTAGACCAGATGGAAATTGTGGCTGCGCCTCCACGTTTGTTACAGACTACTTTACCAATATCTAGAGACACTTAAATGGAGCTTATGGAGATTTGAATCTTGCTATAGTGGACAAACTATCAGATCATTCCAAGCTCCAGAACTCCCTCCATGTCCCAGTGATTAACTTGGGGAGCTACAGCACTCACACAGAACATGCATAATAATTCGTAGATTTTGTAATTAAGTGCTCCCTGGACCAGACTGAACCTGCTAGAGAGCATAATACATTTGACCTGGTTGTATCAAACTTGGCATTTTTATGTACCACTGCCAAACACTAGTCAAGTCAGGCCACAAACTAGTAAACGTCTCTATCAAAACCTCAAAACTGACAGAAATACAAATTGCAGAATCCAAGGACCTAACATATAAACCACCAAAAATTCTATAATGAAATCTCTAAATTAGAGTATAATATTACTCACAATGTTGAACACGCAAAGGGTTCTGGAGAAAAGTTCTATTCACATCTCCACAAATGTATCAGTTTGACAGTTCCCACCAAATATATTGGGGAAGTTTAAAAACAAACTGACATAGTGGCCCTCTAGCATTAATAATCTATTTAATTTTTTATTTATTTATTTATCTAACATTTGTTGACCGGGAAAGTCCGACTAGGTTCCACAGAGCCTGTTTTCAGCGGAGGCCCGGGGAGAAATGCTCCAGATGCATGTCTTTGGAATAAAAGGAGGAAACTCCTAAAACTACATAGCAAAATATCCCCGAACTAAGCAGAACATCAAACAGCTATATAAGAGGCTAAAAAAGGGATGCAAGAAAAACAAAAGCACCCAATGGACTCAGTCTAGCCACAGATACCAAAGGCAACCACAAATCCGTTTTTAATTATGTCAGGAAAACAAGAAACAATGCACAACATTGTTCCAAAGTTAGCCACAATGCTACCAACTATTCAGATCCAGTAGACATCATTAAAATACTGGCAAATAAATTTACTGCAAATTCACTCCTCAGCCATGTATCCCAAACATACCTATTACTGATAAAAACATGCAACCAATCACAACAGAGCACATACTAAGGGTACTCTCCAAAACAAAGAATACCTCATCAAAGGTGTCTGACAAAATGCCAGGTTGTTAATTAATAGCATTAAACAAGCACTGGCAGACCCCTCCTTAAAGTCTTCAACCTGAGCCTATCAACTGACTGTCTCACAGGAGTGGCACACATCTTCTCTAATGCCATTAAACAAGGGCAGCTCCACCTCAGACCCCATGAATTACTCACCTATCAGCCTAAAAAGCCTTATATGCCAACACTATGGAATGCATCACAATAAACCTAATTAACTAGGATATCAAGAAATCTTATTAAAATCACCCCCAACATTTTGACTTTGTCAAGAGTAGATTGTGTCTAATAAATCTTGAAAACATGTTTGACTGGGTTACTCAGGCCATCCACCCAGCATAGCTTGACCTTGCCAAGGCATTCAATACCATATTGCAATCAAATATAATTTATCGAATGAACTCCACATTAACCTATCTGTGGTTAAGTAGGCAGCCAAATGGCTTGGAGGTAGGACTCACACCGGGACACTAGGAAAGTGGGGGGGGGGTGCATCCTCTGAGAACATGAAGGTGACCACTGGAGTTCCCCAGGATCCATTCTGGGACCTGTGCTGATCTACTTCAACAAGCGCCAATTATCATATCTCTGGTTAACAAAGTTCACAGATGATTGTAAGGTAGAAATCATTCTCAATTCCCTCTCTGACATACATGCACTTCATCAGAAGCTTGCACTTGATATATAGATGGTGTACCAAAAATGAGCTCCAGGTTGTCGCCAAAAAATACATCATCATACTATTTGGTAATATCCCCACAATCCTACTAACAATGTAGGCAACTCACCACTTCAAATATTGTGAGAGACGTATGTATTTGGGTGGAGAGATCCCTTATTTTTGACTAACATGCTGCAACAGAGGTTAGGAAATAGTTTTACCTTGCACAACTCATAGTTAAAGGTATAGCATCCAGATCTAAAAAACTCCTCACCTCCTTGTAGTCCATACTGATTAGACCCATTATTGAGTACAATGCCCTCTTTAGGATCTTGTAAGCATATCAAGCATCTGAAGATACCTCAGGGGGTTGTAACCAAAAAGATTAGGGACTTAAAAGACTAAACTACCAGGAAAGATGAAAGGGTTACATATAGACTCCCTAGGCATGACTTGTGTCATGCTTATAGGGCTATAAGGCATCCAGTAGTTCAAGAACTCTTATAATTCAATAAATCAAACAGCCCGGCTAACACTAGGACCAGAGACCTAAATTTATTCCAGCAAATAAATAAGACTAGGAAGAGGGGTTGAGTTGTCACGCAGCACCTATTCCGTCTCTGGAAAAAACTCTAAACTGAGCAGTGTGACACACTGTATTTAAAAACAACTGGATGGGTATTTCACAAATTTGGTCCTAGCATGACTGGCCTGGGCCTTCTTGAAAAAGAGAGGAAAGGCCTAATGGTGGGTATCGGCAAGGCAGTTATGGGCTTGCAACTTGACTGCCTTATAAGTGCTATGATTCTAATTCCTGCCAAGAAATATAACCGCTGCTCAGTTTTCAAAGCTTGAGAGCACCTTCCATGCACCCTAACCACTGTAGGGCTTCAGCTGCACAAAAGTAGAGGTAAGTTCAGCAAAACTTCAGAGTTTTGATAACTCCACTAGGGAGGTTAATTTTATTTATTTATTTTACATTCGTTAACCGGGTTAGTCTGACTGAGCTTTTGGCTCATTTTCAGCAGAGACCCGGGGAGAAAAGCTCCTCAAAGAATAGAGTTTAACAAAA
Source organism: Protopterus annectens (assembly GCF_019279795.1). Lineage (NCBI taxonomy): Eukaryota > Metazoa > Chordata > Ceratodontiformes > Protopteridae > Protopterus > Protopterus annectens. Next base: position 1,298,338,908 of record NC_056743.1, on the reverse strand, counting down.
TTCACTTGCAATCAACAAGAAAGATAAAATAAATATATCTAAATCTATATAGACAGAGATACAGATATATATGTAGACACGCACACACATACATACACACATATATATATATATATATATATATATACACATACATACATCCACAACTTGGCAATACACCTAACACAGAAAAAGGCAGATAAACAGAGGGTGCAGCTACTGGGAGGGAGGGTGTTCTAATAGAACATCTACTGTTATGTTTCCTTACACAACTGTTCTATGTTCAATATTAGATCTCTGATGGCAGTAGCTGATTAGAGCTTAGAATTATAGGGAGGAGGAAGAAATTTGAGAATCTAAGATCCACTGGTTCTTAGAAAATGTGTTCTGGACCTACAGAAGGAATCCAGTTTGCAATGTTTTACAGAAGAATGTAGAGGACCAAACTGCTGCCTTTAAAATATTTCTAGAGTTCACTCCTTTCCAAAAAGTCAAAGAAGAAGCCAAAGCCCTGGTAGAGTGAGCTGTGACCTTGCCTGGAAATGACCTGTTAAAGTGAAAGGAGTAGAAAGATACAGCATGAGATAAAAATCTAGGTCATCTGCTTTGACACTGGTTGTTCTTACTTCTTCTCTTCATAATAAACAGCTAATCGGCCTTCTCAAAGAAATTTATTTAGTTCAAGTAGTATCTGAGCTGCCTGTGAACATCCAGAGTATACAGAATTGTTTATCTCTTGATTTTAGGGAATGGACAGAACACGGGGACAGTAATAGTTTGACTCAAAATGAACTCTTTATGCATAAAGTTGGATGTGTTCTAAAAGGCACCCTGTTGTGAAAAATAAGATAGGCTTGACCCACCATAAGAGCTTGAAACTCCTACTCTTCTTGCAGGAGTCAGAGAGCATTTAGTAACACTGTTTTCCAAGTTAAGAATCTCTGATCAGCCTTATCAGTTGGTTCAAATGGATGAAGTGTCAGTTTTTCAAGCACAGAGTTAGCCACCTGTTTTCTAGATGGACAGAAACATAAAACCACTTTCAGAAAGTGTTTGACTTGAGATAGGGCAGAAAGGAGGGGATCTAAGGACAGACAAACCGTGGTGGCTGAAAAAATGACTATCTTGATAAAACAGAAGGAATGGCCAGAATATAATGACTCGCATACATATTCAAGAACTACAGGCAACCAGCCCTTAAAAAGATCCTGATTCTTATTCATGTAACATCAACTAGAAAATCCTTTCCTTTTACTCATATACGAGGTTCTAGTAGCAGGTTTTATTTTTTGTTTTGCCTTCTTTAGTATGCCTGATCATAGCACTAGACCTGCCACTTACGAATCAGAAACTCCAATTTAGGTTGTCTAGATAGCTGATTAACTGCATTCTTGCTACAACTGATAGAAGGAGCCTTTACATGGTATTTAATGAGGAAACCTTGAAGAAAAAGTACATACAATTATAAATGCTTGTCTAAAAACAGCTTGAAAAATAGGTTGGGATAAATTCTGAAGAGAGATTAGATGGGGAGTTTTAAAGGAAAGTAAAAAGTAATTAGAAGAGAAGCCAATGGAAAATTCTTTCTTTTCTACTTTTAAAAGACAACAGTCTGAGATACTGAATAGCAGTCCTTGTTTTTATTTATGTATGTGTGTGTGTGTGTGTGTGTGTGTGTGTGTGTGTGTGGGGATACAACTGGCAGTGTGAGTTGGTTTACTGATAAACTGAAATAAATACTAAATGGACCAAAACTAGCACAAAACAGCTTAAAACTATACAAAATCTAAATTTTGTTACACAGGGAGACAGGTTGGGAGAATGCAATAAGTGAGCTGAGGCTCTCTATTTTGAAAAAGAAAATAAAAAACGGAAAGATTATCTGCTGTATATAGTTTGTAGTTACCTCTATGTTTATGTAAAAACTAGAAATGCCTTTTATTTTTTTTTTTTTATATAATAGAGTGAATAACAAAGCAGGTGAGGAGCCTGTATGCCCTACTTCTTCTTGAAATACATCTCCCCCTATCTTCTCTACCTGCTTCCAGATTTCTTGTGCACACCCACAGTCCAAGAACACGTGCATAATTCTTCACTCTTCCCAATGGCACCTCCATCATCTGCTAGCCTCCTTTATGCCTTCCTTTACCAATCTCATGTGGGTTTACACCATCTATGCAGTATTCTCAGGCTTTGATTTCCTCGCTCTTGTGTACTGCATGTGCTTCACTGCTGGAATGGTCTTCTGCTAGTATCCTGTAGTTCCCTTCTATCCTTCCTTTTACCCAATATTTCTCATTCTCTCTTCTTTGACCTAGTTTCTTTTTTCCCTTAGCACTTCAAAAGATGTGTTTGGTTCTTTATCTCCCTAACCTGTCCCATTTCCTCCAGAGTGCAATCCTCAGTACTTTTGCCCACCCGCTCTGTTTATTCCTTTCCCCTTATGCCCCTTTTATCATCTTTTTCCAGGTCTCTCCGAGTACAAAGAAGTTCTACCACTGGGCCTCTAGTACTCTCCATTTCTGCATTAACTTCTCCAACATTTTAAATCTTTTCCCACCATCCTTATCACTGCATACCAAATTTTCCTCTTGAGCTGTTTCACTTCTCCTCTAGATTTTTGAATGCATCTTCACTAACTTTGTCCCTCATTTTTCTACTTCCCATAGGTTCTTTTCAAGTTTCCTTCACCCCACTTTATGTATCCCTTTTTTTTTTGGTGCTGCTTCGTTCATGTCCTTTAGTAAACTTCTCCGTGTCTTCCTATACCTCTCCCTTACACTCTTTTACTCAATCTCCTTTTCTCTTTCTACACAGTGAATGATTTTACATGTCAGTGCATACATCAGGATATGTGGAAGCCCTGCCTCTTTTCCTACTCATTCTCATTTCTGATTTGCTCACTCTTTCCTCCTTGCCTTTACTGGCAGATTCCTTTATGTATTTTTGCATTTCTTTTAGCTGTGTGATGTTCGGGTCTATTTGTATGTTGCAGAGAAGGTGGTGAATTTTTGGTACTATCATTATCCTTGGTGAAGGTAAAGGTAAAGGAAAAAAAAATGACAAACTGATGCATAAGAGTTTACATATAGTAAGCAGAATGTGGCAGTCCACTTGGAAAGGATAATGGAAGGGAGGAAAACAGTGTTCAAACAGGTATTCCAAGACGGGAATAACAAAAGCTGGAGATAATGAAAAGAGTTAGCTACAGCATGACCCCATTAAAATCTCTGTATATGAACTTTTTTTTTTTTTTTTTTTTTTAACAAAAGATTAAATAACTTTCATGAAAAACATGGCATTCCCTGGGCTGTCGGATCAGAAAGGAAGGAAGTTTAATAGCCCCAATCAAGTTAAATAAATTAAAGAAGGAGACTAATAATCAGGCTACAGCGGAAAAGGATGGGAAAGGATGGATTTCTTATTCAGTTATGGAAAGAAATGGATATGCCTTTTCTGAAAATATGACGTTTTATTTAATAAACTATTAGAGGGATGTCAGTTACTGAAGAACTTGAAATGATTGGTGATAACAGTAATTCAAAAGGAGGTCAAGGACCCAGCCAACCCTGCATCATACAGAGTGATATCTATACTGAGCCACAGTTAACAAGGTCTGTATATGAATAATAGCTCAGACTTACTCAGTTAATACTCTTGGATCAGAAGTTTACACAGAGGCAGTAAACCTTTGATAATATTAAAACAAGGATTATCCAAGTGGAGACTGAAATAAGGGAAATACCCTTGCTCCTAAATGAAGATGTGAGAAAGAATTTGTCCAGGTCTGCTGGATTACGTCTGAGACGTAATGAAAAGATTTGGACTTCTGGAGAGGTTAATCAGACTGATTAGGGATATTTAATGCAACTCATCCAATGATGTGAAGATGTGCGAGCATCTCATATGAGTTTATATAAGGAAGAGGCACTGAGCACAGATTTCCTCTGTTTTCTCTATTATTTGCAATATATTTGCAACCACTGAGTAAAAAGATACTGGATTATATAACAAAATGGTACAGATGGAAAAAGAGGAGAAAACAACATTATTTGCAGATGATGGATCCAGAGAAGGATGTAGAAAATAGCTTTGAGTTTGTAGGAATTCCAGAATTTGGCAGGGTATAAAATAAATAGAAGTAAAACTGAAGCTATAGTGGTAAACTATGTAGATACATGACATAGTGCAACACTACTCATACTTGTGTGGTCATTATAAAATTAAAAAAAAAAAAAAACAGTGTAAGAAACTTCTCTGTATGGAAGATTTTCAGTCCATATATTTATAATCACTGTATATTAATCATATCAGACAATAGTAGTAGAAGTAGCAAACAAACTTGTCAATTCAAAAAGTAATAGAAAATATATAATTCTACAGCATTACTAAGTATTCAAAAGTAATGCAAGCAAGGCAGGCCATCTGTTTCCAGCCGAAAATCCCTTATTAAGTACACAGACAAGCGATCCAAGTAAAACAAAAATAGAGTAATTACACTTTAGTGGGTTGTTTTGAGACTTCAGGGATACCACGGAGATTACTTGTCAAGTACTTAGGGGTGTGGGTAATGAAAGAAGTTCAGAAGGCTATAAAGGAAACATGGGAAGAAATAAAACAAACCCTCTCACCCCCTAAATGGCCCATCTCAATACCGGAAGATTGCCAAATTCCAGTAATAACGGCCACACAGGTACAAAACGCACTCTCTAAAGCCAAGAATACAGCATCCATGGGACCAGATGACATCCCGGGCTGTGTACTACATGAACTACAATATGAACTGGCACCTCACCTAAGTGTCATGTTTAATCATAGCCTCACCTCAGGTTTCGTGCCCACTGAGTGGCGCAGAGCTACAGTTATCCCAATCCACAAGGGGGCATCCACCTTGGATCCCGGAAACTACCGTCCCATCAGTCTGACAAGCCTTATCTGCAAGGCCATGGAGCGTATTATCATGGAACTTATAAACAAAGACATTGGCAACCTTCAAACACTGGACCCCACCCAGTTTGGGTTTATGAAGGGCCGATCTTGTCTCCTGAACCTGATTGACTTCTTTGAATCAGTCTCCAGAGCCATGGACAAGGGTAAGGTGGTCCACACAGCCTATCTAGACCTTGCCAAGGCCTTTGACACCATCCCCCACTCTGGAATCATAGATAAACTTACTAAGTTGGGCATTAATCCCTATGTCACCCAATGGGTTGCTAAATGGCTTACTGATAGAACCCACACTGTAAAAGTAGCCGACTCCAAATCCAGCTCCAGACAAGTGACAAGTGGAGTACCTCAGGGTTCAGTCCTGGGGCCGCTCTTGTTTGGCATCTACTTCTCTGAAGTACAGGTCAACACTAAGGGACTCTGGCTAACAAAGTTTGCAGATGACTGCAAACTGGGAGCCATTATTGAATCCCCAAATGATGTGGATACTCTACAAAAGGGCCTTACAGAAACAGATGCTTGGTGCCAGAGCCATGGGCTCAAGCTCAATGACAAGAAATGTATTGTTATCCCCTTTGGGAAAAACCATGTATCCATGAATTACCATATAGGTGGCAGTACACTAAACACAGAAAGTGTGATAAGAGACTTAGGGACACAGGTGGACAGTGGTCTCACCTTCGATAACCACATCGCCACAACAGTCAGGAAATCCTTCTATGTGGCACACCTCATCACAAAGGGCTTTTCATCCAGAAAAAAGGAGGTCATTGTCCCACTGTACTCATTTTATTTATTTATTTTACATTTGTTGACCGGGCTAGTCCAGCTGGATATATATCCGTTTACAGTAGAGGCCCGGGGAGAAAAGCTCCAATATAGACAAAATAACAGAGAATAAAAACATTTTTTTTAGTAGAATTATACAAGGTACAAGAAAGGATGACTATCATATTTTAAAAAAAAAGTACAAGTTAAAAACAAAGCAAAATCTATCCACTAAAGTTATTCAGAGATCTAGGAGTACTTAAGTATTCACCTCTCAAATTTCAGAAAGCTTCAGGTAGGGCCAGTGAGGAGACAAGAGTAAAAGAAAAATAATAAGGTGTGTTGAGCCATACTTTTAATCGGGATTGGTACAGGGACATAGCCATTGAGAAGTAAGGTGTCCTTTGATATGTCTTTTGAAGAGAGAGGTGGACTGAAGAGTCACTATTTCTTGAGGGATTAGATTCCAGTGTTTACCTATGGAATTAGAAAATAGTGCATCTCCAGCTTTGTTATTTGATTTAGTAATGGATACTAGAAACTTGTTGGCAGAACGCAGTGTGTTTAGGTTCTTATATGGAGAGATAAGTTTAGCCAGACTTGGAGTATTTTCAGGGAAGTGAAGGGCTTTATGAGTTATAAGTAGTTGTTGGTAAAGTAATTGGTTATTTAGTTCTAGCCAATTTAGTTGTTTCAGGTTATAACAGTGGTGGGTTCTAAAGGGAGTTGCATTAATGAATCTTGCTATACTGTTATAACATGTGGAGAGTTTATTGATGTTCTTTTTAGAGAGTGTGGTATAAATGGTCAAGCATAAAAGAGAGTAGAGAGCAGGTGAGTCTGTGCAATGGTTTTTCTGGCTGCTGGGGTAAGGAAAGGTTTAATTCTATAGAGTGTCCCAATTTCTTTATTCACAGCTTTGATGGTACTATTTATTTGTTCATCAAAATTGAGATGGTTATCAATGGTTACCCCTAATAGTCGAGTGGTATTATCAGGGTTAATGCAGGTTGAATTATTGGAGGTGATAGTAAAGAGAGGTGTAGGATATTTATTAGTAGGAGTAAAGAGAAGGAGCTTTGTTTTTTTGGGATTAAGGAGGAGGCAATGCTGCAAAAACCACTTTTCAACATTATGAAAGGTTGTCTGGGTGATGGACTGGAGAGGGAGTATTTGTGGTGAGCAGATCAATGTCGAGTCATCTGCATATTGGATGCAGGTAGCTTGAGGTAAATTCAAGTACAGGTCATTAATAAATACTGAGAAAAGAAGGGGTCCAAGGATAGATCCTTGTGGAACCCCTACATTTACTGGAAGTAAAGATGAGAGGTTATTTTCCCATAGAACTGCTTGTTGTCTATTTTCCAGATAGCTTTTAAACCATTGTAGAGTCTGAGAGCTTAAAGAGAGGTTGTTAAGTTTGTCAAGGAGTATATTATGGTTAACCATATCAAAAGCTTTTGATAGATCTATAAATAGAGCTGATGAGAGAAGGTTACTGTTTCGATTTTTATTTATAGAGTCAGTAAAAGACAGAAGGGCAGTGGTAGTACTGTGATGGGGTCTAAAACCATGTTGACAGTCAGCTAGAAGGTTGTTTTGAAGAAGGTAATTCAGAAATTGTTTATGTATACACCTTTCCATTATTTTAGCTAATGGGGACAGTAAGGCAATAGGACGATAGTTGGATAATTCGGAAGAAGGGCCTCCTTTATGAAGGGGAATTATGTGAGATATCTTCCAGACTGAGGGCATTTTCTTTTCAGAGATGGTCCTATTTATTAGAATAGATATTGGGTGAGAGATAGCTTTAGCAGCAATTTGTAAGTATTCAGAAGGGAGCTGGTCAGCTGATGGCGTGCATGGTTTTAGTTTTGAGAGAAGCTTATATATGATAGTAGAAGACACAGGTTGGATTTGAAAGTGATTAGTAGAGGCTGGAGAGATATCAGGTGAGGATGGAGTAGGTGTTGGTAGAGAGTTTGCTAGTGTTAGAATGGCTTCTGTAAAGTAGTTATTAAAGGCATTTGGGATTAGTGTAGAGGTATTAGGGTTAAATCCTGAGGGGGTAGGAGTAGTAGAATGACCTGGTTTAAGAAGGTTATTTATACCTGACCAAAATTTTTGAGGGGTATTTTGTGTAGTTTGTTGAAGGTGGAGATAAAATTCCTTTTTGTCTCTAAGAGTGTCTTTTTTGGTAGAATTTCTTAACTGTTTATAGAGGAGATGGTCAGATGGGGACTTGGTAGCTTTCCATTTGGACCAGGTTTTATTTCTAAGGATCATTTTTTCTTTAGTTTGCTTAGTGAGCCAAGGGGCAGTTTTGGCTTTTATCCTAATAGAGTGGAATGGAGCATGATAGTCCAGGACTTGCAGAAATTTTGTGTTAAAGAAGGAAACTGCTTCATTGAGTTCGAGGTGTGATAAAGGTGACCAGTCACATGCCTGTAATTCTGTAAGGAAGTTATCAGGGTTGAAAAATTTTTTTGAGCGGCATCTTTTAAGTTTATGCATATTAGGAATATTCAGTTTTTGTCTGATCACATATGTAAGTGTGTGATCACTAATACTGTCAGGAAGTGTACCTGCAGTATAGTAAGTGTGGGCATTATTAATTAGAATCCAGTCCAGAATTGTTTCTTTCTTATTTGGTTTATGTGTTCTAGTTGTAGTTGTTATTGAGAGTAACCATGGAGATTAATATGGTTAGTAGGTCGATGGTCTGCACAGGTTTTCCAATCAATGTTGAAGTCACCAAGTATTATGGTTTCTTGGGGTAGTTGACTGGACAGGGGACTAAGTAGGCTTTCTAGTGTTTGGGTATTGTTGCCAGGGGGAAGGTACATACATATTAGATAGATTGCTTTATTGTTGTTTATCTGTAGTTTGATAGATAAGATTTCTGTTTTAGAGCTTGTTAATGGAACGTCATTAAATTGGGAAACTAGTAGGTTTGATTTATAAATAATGGCTATACCGCCTCCTTTCTTTTTTATACGGTCATTTCTAAGTATGTTATAGCCAGGAGGGGTGATTTCCTGATCTAGAGTGGAGGGTTTTAGCCATGTTTCTGTTACACATAATATATCAAATGAATGCAAGTGAAGGAGTGCATGTAAATGGTGGATTTTGTTATTCAAACTTCTGATGTTAATATGAGCTATTAGAAGGAATTTTTAGTTCTAGTACCTGATGCAGGAAGAGGAGAAGAGTTAAGGTTTTGGTTATGATTGTTAATGGTAGAAGGACCAGGATTAGGATGAATGTCACCGTGTAAGAGGAGTTGCTGATGGTGC